>NC_056744.1:546435330-546477830 GCF_019279795.1 Protopterus annectens
GAATTGGAATGTTTTATTGTCGGATCATGACTTGAGAGAATTGTTAGAAGATAGACCCAGCTTAAGAGGTCCTTAAAAGGGCAACTCTGTTATAAATCCAGAAACAATGAAAGAATGATCCTATCCGATAGGCTGGGGACTTGCAGAGATTGTACAGCATGTGACTATTTATATAATAAATCTACATCTAAACATCCTACACTAGGATTTATAATTGATATAGATTTTTATGCTGACTGCAGAACACAAACTTTGGTTTATTTCAGCTTCTGCACTGTCTGTCATGCCTTTTATATAGGCAAAACCAATAGGTGTCTAAAGGAACGTATCCTTGAACACCTTAGAGATATAAGAAATAAAAAAAGACACAAGTGGTTTAGCAAAACATGTGGAAGAAGATGATAGGAAACATATTTTTAATTTCATGGTTTTAGAAATAATAAATAAAAGTAAGAGGGGAGGTGATATAAGGAATAAGGTAGAGGAAGCAGAACAAAGATGGATTTTATTACTTAAGGCAGATAGGTCTCCTGGATTGAACAATGCTGTTTCCTTGAAACCTTTTTTAAAATCCAGACCACTAAAACATTAAGTAATATGGATTATTACATAAAATGTGTCTGTTATATGTATATTTTATTTCATCTTATGCAGAATATAAGGCAAATTAATGTACTGATGTATGCAATTTAAATTAGTCTATGTCATAGTTCTATATGTGTTTTTATTGGTTGAACCATATTTTAAATACCAAAGTTTTAACTGTTTTTATGAGTCTGAAGAAGCAATCAGCTGACTTAGATCGCGAAAGCGCTTACTCTTGTTTAATAAAGTGGTGTGAAACTGCAAGTGAACCGTTTCCTACCTTGACTACTACATCTCAGTTACAACTTTTGGTTTTATAAAGGGCACTACTGTGAAGCTGCAAGTGATTTATTTCCTGACGTGGATTATTCCATTTTTATCTTCAGCTGTGGTCTAACCATTGGTCTTTTCATTTTTTTCACTTGAGGTGTGTTAGAAAAATATGTATTTGAATATATGTGAAATACTAGTTTAAAAACAAGGTAGTATATAATGCATTTTATTCTATTAATCATATTACAGAAAGGATTAATTAATGTGTAAATGTAAGTAGTTTTAAAACTGCAGTGTGGCTTGAAGCAAACTGAACTCCGACCCTGGCAGTTGCCAGCTTAGCACGTTTTAATGTTTATGCTTTTCACAAGTGATTATCTGCTGGATCAGGAAATTAAATATGTGAAATAATGAAATATTCTGCTCTTTCCTGCTGGGATGATTTGGCCTTGTATATGTGTTACTAAGATAGCATGCAGCTGGTTGGAAAGTGTAACAATGAACAACGATGTGTATTAGAAGATTGAATCTGCCATTGTATTCGAACTGATGTGAAACCTTGAAGAAGTAACTTTACAGAAAGACATTATGTCTGACCAGGTGGATAGCAAGGCCGTATTGTTACCAGAGGAAAACTTTTTTTAAAATATACAGCATCAGCAGTTTTTCTGAATAGAGGACTGTAAGCTAAAGTGATGTAGATGCCCTGTGACATACCACGTCAGAAAGGTGGGCACAGCTTGAATGCAAAGACTATATAGAATTGTGTGCTTCCTGTTTCATGTTAGACAAAATTCTGTACTTGTACGGTTTTTGCCTCCTGGTGTACACTAGTAAACTTTTGAACCTGAACCTCCTGTGTATTGAATTCTTAACTTTATTTAACAGTTTGGTCCTTCGGACCGGAAATCCCTCGGACAGCTGCAGATCAGAGTCTACCGGTGGTCGAATACTGCGCAGGAGAAGTTACCGAAACGGTTCTTCTTGGGTGAAAAGACCTCCGACTGAATTGTCGTTTAAAGAGGCTGGCCACTTTCTGATCTGTGGCCGAAGAGCAGATCCTGGACGACTCAATACCGGAGGCTCAGGTAGGAAGATTTTGCCTTTTTTCTGTTTTAGATCAGGGACTAGGTTACAGTAAATATTGTTGTCAAGATTTGTTATGCAGATCAGGGACAAAAGGAAGTACTGTATATTTGGTCATAGATCAGGGTAACAGAATAAGGTAGGCAGTTATTCTAGATAAACTGTGAAAAAACTGAAAACTTGATATCATGTGATAAAAAGGGTTACGTAACATTTTCTTCTACCATGGGAAATCAGTGCACTAAAACATCGCGAGATCCGCCCCTAACCGAAGACGCAAAATACATGCAATCACAACATTCTGATAACGTTAGGTATTATACGAAATGGGTTAACAGATATGAATTTGATGGTAAACTAGATAAAACTTTACTAGTTAAACTCCTTAAGCAACTTAAATCCGATGCGAGAGGTCAGGCAAAAAAGCCACGCCAATTAGGCATTCCTCAGGCACACAGGTGGATTGAGGAAGCAAATCATAGAGAACAGAAGATTAAAAATTCAAAAACATTATTCTTAGACAAAGAAGATAATAACCTAGTAATAGCAACAGCTCCTCCTCCTCCCTTGCCCCCTCCTTTACCCTTTTCAGGATATGAAGCGAGTGGACAGGCTGGTCCGCCTCCGGGTTATCCTGAAGTCTCAGCAAGACCACAACCATTTATTAGAGATCCTATTGAAACTAGGTCCCGAGCACGTAAAATATGTAGGGACGCAGAATCATATCAAATAGAGAGAAACCTACAGGATGAGAGCGAGGAAGAAATATGCCCACTTATAGAGGTCCCAAATCCTCAGGCAGGACAGGAAGGGCAGGACCCAACACTCTTGGTATATAGACCATGGACACCAGTGGATATCCGGAAAGCTACTGAGGGAATCCCCCATCCGAAAGTTAATTTATGAAATTTTTAGAAGACCTACAAGGTATGAGATTGAGTTATCACTTGAATGGGGAAGAAGTAGAGAAAGTAGGGAGACAAATTATAGGTCCAGATTGGCACATGATTTGTGGCACCTGGAATCCTCGTAATACAGAGCTCAAACCACTCCCACATAGTGACGCAGAATTAGACAAGAGTGAAAGGTCTTACAGACCGAATCTCTGAGAAATGGAAACCTAGAGCTGACTGGACTTGCATTAATCAATGCATACAACAGGAAAATGAGACAATAGATGGGTACTATGCTAGATTATTGGAATGTTTTAATAATCATAGTGGCATGACGGTTCCTGAAAACCAAACAAATGATTCCCCGTATGAACAACAATTAAAAAATGCATTTTTGAAAGGATGCATTGCACCTATTAGTAGCTTAATTACGAAGCATATGATAGACCATCGAACAGGAAGGCTACAAGCCTTACTTGAATACGCTAGACATGCTGAAAGACATTTTAATAGTAAAAAGAAAAAGAAGGCGCAAGTCTTCACTGCTGAAGACAGAGCTGAAGTATTTGTGTTACAATCCGGTAAAAAGGGCAAGAAGAATGCCCGGGGAAATAAACAGTCTGACAAACGATCAGAAGATTTTGGAGAGAGGAAAAAGAAAGGTGAATGTTAAGTGTGGGAAAAAGGGACATTTAGCAAGGGATTGTAAGCAAAACAAAAAGGTAATTACAGAAGATAAGGGAGATGAGGACTGACTATATGATAATGAAGACACATCATGCGAAAGTCAGAAATCATCAGGAGAAATTAATAAATAGAAAACAAATGTAAATGTGATAGAAGAAATAGAGGAAGTGCAAGTAGATATGGAGGATGAAGAAAGTGAAATCTTGGATCTAGCATTGTTGAGCTTAGAGCTCTACTTAGCAGATACGAAACCGGAAGTTACACTTCTGGTGGAGGATGAAGAAAGTGAAATCTTGGATCTAGCATTGTTGAGCTTAGAGCTCTACTTAGCAGATACGAAACCGGAAGTTACACTTCTGGTGGAGGGAAGGGAAGTCAAATTCCTGTGCGACTCAGGAGCATCGTGGACCCTGATACACCCCTCCAAGTTACCAGAACATTCTGAATCACCTGATTATATACTAGTGAAAGCTGCAAACGGACAGCTATACAGGAAACCACTTTCCCACGATATAGCAATAACTGACCTGGTTTCAGGTATGACCCAAAGAAGTAAAATTGTTGTTTCTGCAAAGTGTCCAGTGAACCTATTGGGCAGGGACCTTATGCAGATATTTGGCATAGCAGTAGTTCCAACTGTACAAGGTATGGAGGCACAGAGAAAAATGGATACTTTTGTAGTGCGATCGGAGGGTGAAACTTTTTACTGGTACAGCCAGGACCTAGTCACGACTGGTCCAGGGGCAGTTACCGAGGAACTGATGAACGTAGCCATCAGTAAAGACCCCTCCCTCGACACGGATCGACAGCATTTGTTACACTGCACTCTATACTATTGTACTACACCAGGACCTGATAGAGAGTATGAGCAAGAATTGTTCAGAAATCGTGCAACTAGTACTACACCAGGACCTGATAGAGAGTATGAGCAAGAATTGTTCAGAAATCATGCAACTAGATTAGTATTGCGTACTTTGTACTGGGATACTGAGGGGAACAGTGTAGTTAGCTGTTCATTACCTCAAGAATTCCTTGCATTATATAGATCAAATCGATTACCACATGTCAGCTTGACAAAAAACAAAAATGTAAAATGGGCAGACTTAGGAGAAAAGGTGACAAGATGGGAGAAACAGACTGATTTAGAACAGTCAGAACAAGGGATACAGAGACAAAAACTGAATTGGTCGACACAGACACATCCAGCTGTTCACTTGCAATCTAGCAAGGGCAGCCGATTAGCATTTTTATTAGAAGAAGAAAAAGCCTTATGTGAAATTCCAATGACTCTTTGGTCAACAGGCAAGTCAGATGTGGGACTTATTCGAACAGCAGGACCAGTTGTAATTACACCAAAATCAGCATTTAGACCACAGAAAAGACAATACCCTTTGAGAAAAGATGCAGAAATAGGAATCAAGCCTATAATAGCGGCATTACTCAAAGAAGGAGTCTTGGTAGAATCTCCTGATTCACCATGTAACACACCCCTATTTCCTTTTAAGAAAGCAAACGGGGAATGGCGGATGGTTCAAGATTTACAAGCTGTAAATAATGAAGTGATACCCAGAGCACCCACAGTGCCTGACCCACACACTTTGTTAAATGACTTGTATTTCTCTGTGGTAGATATCAGTAATGCTTTCTTTTCAATACCTATACATCCTGATAGTCAATACTGGTTTGCATTTACATTTCAGGGTAAAAGGTATACTTATACTAGACTACCACAGGGATATTGTGAAAGTCCAACAATATTTGCACAAGAAATGGCTAGCAACCTGGCAGGGTTTACCCCACCGGGAGGTAGTCAAATTCTACTTTACGTAGATGACATCCTGCCAGCAGCCCCCACCCAGCAACAATGCAGGGAGGATACTGTAGCGTTATTGAAATTTTTAGCGGAACAAGGACACAAAGTAAACAAAAATAAGTTACAACTTTGGAAAAAGCAAGTTAGATACCTAGGATATGTAATATCCAATGAGGGTAGAATATTAGACGAGGAAAGAAAAACAGCAATTTTGCAAGCACCCAAACTAGCAACCAAGAAGGAAATGATGTCTTTCTTGGGTACAACTAATTTCTGTCGGAGTTGGATACCAAATTATGCTTTGGAATCTGCTCCACTAACTGACTTAATATATAAGACACCAATGGCAGCACAAGATATTTTACAATGGACACCTGAAGCAGAAACGGCTTTCTGCAGGTTGAAGCAGTTGATAGCTTCTTCATTAGTTTTAGGACTCCCAAATTATCACAAACGGTTCTTTCAGACCATAGATTGCAAGCAAGGATATATGACGTCAGTGCTGACGCAACAACATGGTGATAAGCAACGCCCCATAGCCTACTATTCATCGCAGTTAGACCCAGTGGCGCAATCTTTGCCTCACTGTGTACAAGCAGTAGATGCAGCTTCAATGGCAGTACAGGCTTCGGCCTCAGTGGTGTTATTCCACCCGCTCACATTGAGAGTGCCTCATGCAGTCGCAATAATTTTACTGCAAGAAAAAGTAGCATATCTCTCTCTCCTGCTAGACATCTTTCATGTATGACTATATTGCTGAACCAACCTCATATGACAATTGAACGATGTACGACATTAAATCCATCAACATTACTTCCAACTCCTGCGGATGGCACACCGCACAGCTGCCTGCAGGAAATTGAACAATTAGCCTTGCCTAGACAAGATCTTACAGATATGCCCTTGGATGATGCCGAGGTGACATATTATGCGGACGGCTCATGCAGAAGGGGCCCTACAGGAAAGAATCTAGTAGGGTATGCAGTAGTTACAGATACTGAAATTTTTAGAAGCCCAATCCTTACCACATAACTTATCTGCACAAGCAGCAGAATTGATAGCCTTGACACGGGCATGTACTTTAGCAAAAGACAAATGTGTAAACATATATACCGATAGTCAGTATGCTTTTTCTACAGTACATGTATTTGCGCAACAATGGAAAAATAGAGGAATGATAACATCTAGTGGGAAACCTATTAATCATGCGCAATTTATTTTGGAATTATTAGAATCTATTCAGTTACCTACCAAAGTAGCTATTTGTAAATGTGTAGCTCATACAAAACAACAGGATAAGATTTCGGAAGGCAATGCACGAGCTGATGCAGCTGCAAAGCAAGCAGCCTCAGAAACTTTACTTTTGAATGAGGAATTACAACCCTCTGAGATTTTAGATTTAAACATGTTAAAAACAATGCAGACGCTTACTACAAAAGCAGAAAAGCAAAAATGGGAAAAACGAGGTGCAATTCTTGAAAATGGACTGTACATTTCCAAAGAGAGAGAAAACCGATATTGCCATCTAATTTATTTAGACATGCAGCTTTGTTGAGCCATGGGCAGTGCCATGTCAACAGGAGGGATGGTACAGTTAGTAAACCAAATATTCCAAACATACGGAATCACAAATTACACAAAAAAATTTTGTGCAGCTTGACATACTTTTAACAAGCACCATGCACAAGGGGCATTTAAAACCAAGCAAGAAAGTTTTCCTATACCACCATATCCGTTCCATACTATTTGTATGGATTTCATAGAATTGAGTAAGTGTGAAGGGAAGAAATACTGTTTAGTTATTGTAGATATGTTTTCCAAATGGGTAGAAGCTTTTCCAACCAAAAATCCGGATGCAGCAACAGTGGCGAAAACCCTGATAAAAGAAGTAATCCCTAGATTTGGCATTCCGGAAAGGATTTATAGTGACAACGGCACACATTTTGTGAACCAGACAATTCAACAACTTGGGAGATTTTTTGGTATCTCCTTGAAGAACCATTGTGCCTACCACCCAGTCAGCAGGACTGGTGGAAAGGTACAATGGTACCCTCAAGAATAAACTTAGGAAGTTAGTTGAGGAAATCCAAAAGAACTGGATACACTGTCTGCCTTTAGCACTGCTGAGTATGAGAACAGTTCCAAATGTTCAGGGTTTGACTCCCTTTGAAATTATTTTTGGGAGAGCATATTATGTGCCTCAGTGGAAAGCTCTCATGCCTGCAAAGCAAGAGGCTGACAGTTCATTAGCTAGTTATATGAGGAAACTGTTAAACTGCAAAACAGATTTATTTGTTAACTCTTTTTCAGATAAGGAACAGACCAGACCGGTGGAAGCAGTTTTGGATCCCGGAACGTGGGTGCGGCTAAAAGTGACGAAGAGGAAGAATTGGGCGAGTCCAAAGTGGGAAGGGCCGTACCAGGTACTGTTGGCAATGCCTACTGCAGTCAGAGTGGCTGAGAGGACGTCCTGGGTTCATTTGACACACTGCAAACCGGTAAAGAACTTTCAACTTGATAAAAACTTTGTGACTGATATACAACAAGGGCAAGATGGCCAAAAAAAAAAGCGAATAGAAATTTTAATCAACCCCAGAGATGTTGCATAATCATTTTGCTGAGCATACATTTATTGACTATAATTGTGACAATTTTCCTCGTTGTGTTTTTTTTCTTCACACAACCACACAAGTGAAAGTGGGAAGGTGTGACGAAACGTCTATAGACTGGCATCCAAATTTTAACACATACCTAGCCATGAAGCGTGTATATGCAGAGACTATGAATATTTCAAATTGCTGGGTATGTACAGCTATACCAACAGCATATGGAGGACTGATAATGTCCGCTGTCCCTTTGGGGATAAATGAGACTTGGGAGAATTTACTCTTTGATACGGGAACTGTGAGATCACAGGACAAAATAGCTTTATTTTTACCTGTCACACAAAAAGGAATTGTATGTTTTTACAAAAATGATACTCTCCAGGTGGGCTGGAACAATTGTAATATAACCATATCTTATCGGTGTTATATTAAGAATAGTAATGGCAATATTCTTTGCAATACTAATTATGACTCATATTTGAACTCACTGAAAACAACCATGAATGACATTCGCAAGAATCCTGTTTTGTTTAAACAGTTGTCAGTTATAGATCAGAAAATGTTTCATGCAGGGTTAATGCGTATTAGTACTAAAGTAGAAAACTGTTATTTTATTTGTGGGAAAAAGGCATATAAATGGTTACCTGAGAATTGGTCCGGCAGATGTTTTTTGGGTTATCTGGTTCCGGCAATAAGACATACTGCAGAATTACCTTTGGGTAAGATACGAAACGTGAGAGAAGCAGCCCGAAAACCCGAAGGTCCAGTTGAAAAACCTGTAAATCCAGTTGGAAGGATCGAAGCTGGCTGGAAAGACCATAATACCGTGAAAGACAAAAGTAAATTGACACATATGGACTTAAGTGAAAGTGTTATATCTAGGGCAGGAATATTCCCAGCATATGGAGCAGTCAAATCGATCTGGGGGCTGAGGAAGTTGTCGAAACTTCTCGAAGTAATGAGTAATGCAACTTTTTCTGCCCTAGAACTGGTGACTGATTAACTGAATGCAATGAGAACTGTTGTGCTACAAAATCGAATGGCTCTTGACTTCACCCTAGCGGCGAGAGGTGAATGCGTCGCGCTTATCAAAGAAGAATGCTGTGCGTACATACCAGACAATAGGCATGAAATTAACAACCACCTAGAGGTAATTCAGCAAGTATCAGCCATGACTGAACCAGGCCCAAACCCACGGACAAACTTTTTCCAGAATCTATTTGGGGGGTGGGGTTCCATCCTAATGAATATTCTGATTGCTATTTGTGTGGGTATACTCCTAATAGGAGCATGTGTTTGTTGTGGAATTCCCTGCATGAAAAGACTAATCAAAGATTTTATTGATGCATCTATTACTGAAACCTTGTACCAAGATATTGAGATTGAAAAATTGATCTCAGATGACATTTTTTCTGAAGTACAGATTGAATAACTCACCTAGCTGAAAATCCTTAGTGGAAAAGGTTAGGAGATGAAATAACATTATACATACTTCAAAATAGAATAAAAAGTATTAATAGGAGGGAAAATGTTAGAAAAATATGTATTTGAATATATGTGAAATACTAGTTTAAAAACAAAGTAGTATATAATGCATTTTATTCTATTAATCATATTACAGAAAGGATTAATTCATGTGTAAATGTAAGTAGTTTTAAAACTGCAGTGTGGCTTGAAGCAAACTGACCTCCGACCTTGGCAGTTGCCAGCTTAGCAAGTTTTAATGTTTATGCTTTTCACAAGTGATTATCTGCTGGGTCAGGAAATTAAATATGTGAAATAATGAAATCTTTTGCTCTTTCCTGCTGGGATGATTTGGCCTTGTATATGCGTTACTAAGATAGCATGCAGCTGGTGGGAAAGTGTAACTATGAACAAAGATGTGTATTAGAAGATTGAATCTGCCATTGTATTCGAACGGATGTGAAACCTTGAAGAAGTAACTTTGCAGAAAGACATTATGTCTGACCAGGTGGATAGCAAGGCCGTATTGTTACCAGAGGAAAACTTTTTTAAAATATACAGCATCAGCAGTTTTTCTGAATAGAGGACTGTAAGCTAAAGTGATGTAGATGCCCTGTGACATACCACGTCAGAAAGGTGGGCACAGCTTGAATGCAAAGACTATATAGAATTGTGTGCTTCCTGTTTCATGTTAGACAAAATTCTGTACTTGTATGTTTTTTCCCTCCTGGTGTACACTAGTAAACTTTTGAACCTGAACCTCCTGTGTATTGAATTCTTGATTTTATTTAACAAGATGTATACCAGGCGTTTATCCAGCTTTTGTTTTCTTTCACGTGATGCACACACATTCCTCTACATATATAAATCTACATCTGGTTATTCCATTCTCTGCCATGTAGATTAGACTTTGCTGCAGTGCGACTCATGGCGGGTGTGGCTGCTCATTGAGCGACGCCTCTGCCCAATGAACACACTTGCTCACATCCCTGGCACTGTCTGTACATGCCCAAATCAGCCAACACCTGCACACCTAGACCCATAACTAGCTACCCATAGTTCCCCCACCCACACCTCTACTGCACCCATCCTTACTCTGGGTGCAGGTCGGATCTGAACACGCCACTACACGCTGTCCACTTTCCATTTCACAGGACCCATGTTGTACGTTGTCTCTACCCATGGGTTATCAGGTTTTCCCACCCTTGTATTTATGTACACACCCCAGCCAGAATGGTAGTCCTATCAGCTTCCTTTGGTTATGTGTCAATTTTTGGGGCATCCCGCAAGGGACGCTCCTGTCTGTTCCAAGATTAGATTTCACGGGTGCACTCTGTCCCCCCCCCCCGATTGTATCCTGCCTGTGGTCTGGGGAGCAGTGGACTATTTACATTGTTTTCGGGTTTGTGTGTATGTTTTCTCTGTCCGGCTGGGGGGGGGGGTCATGCTACATTTTACATGTTTCTTGCTTAGCCCCTCACTTGCATTTGCATAGCCTGTGAACATATATGTCATTCTTGTGTGCGGTTTCCTATCATAGCTGTAAATTTGTGTACATCTACGTACACATACATAATATATATATATATATATATATATATATATATATATATATATATATATATATATATATATATACACACACATACATACATATAAATAAAAAAATTATATAGGTGTCTGTAGGGCAATGCATACCCCCGCACAAACACACTTAAACACGTTTACTACTGCCTTATTCATTATGAAACTAACACTTGGCTCCAGTTCACTTTTAAATTATTATGCAGGTTATACAGCAGACAGATGTTGAAATATGTTCATATCCAGAGTACCAATGGAAAATGGTATGTGCTGAAGTGGGAATGTCTGTTCGTTAGGCAGATGCTCTAACCACTACACTATTGCTGTGCTGCTTCATTTGCATATATACCCATGACTCCTTGTTCCCCAAACACCTACTCCAACACTACACGAACAGCAGTCATACATTTTTCAGTTGGATACACGGTGTAGCCACATCACTACCCATTGGCCACTCCCTACTCCTGTAGACCCATCCCATGTGTTGACTCACTCCACATATCCTCAGACATCCCAAACTTTTAATCGACAAACATTGGTGAAATGAGTGACCAATAGGACACGATTCGCAATTTTTGGGTTGTCCCACCTGGGACACACATCTTTATATCAAGATTAGACTCTATACTTCATTACTCCCGTTAACATGACACTACAATAAATTAATAGGTATGACTATGTGGTAACGCACGTTACACATGAGAGTTAATGTACGAGTTCGGCGAAATTATTTTACAAATAGGACCGGTTTAGTGATTGGACTTGCCGTAGCATCACAGGAATGATTCCATGTGTGAGAAAGTCCTCACATTTGATTTCTTGAGAACACTGACTTCGGACATTGTACACACTTCTGCATTTTAGCAGTTTCGTCCCTTCCCTCTTATGCACAACCTATATCTACTATAGAGGTTTGTAGGGGCACTCATGTTATTTACGTCTGCAAAAGGAACAAATGTGTTACAGGGAATGTACTTTTACATATAGATGTATGCATGAGTGTATGCATATATACTTATAACAAACTCGCTGACCTCCTCGAGGTGGTCCAATTAGAACCAGGCCATCCAACCCTGACACGCCTGGATCCATAATTTTATACCCATAGTTCCTCCACCCCACCCGAGTTCAACATACACGCAAACCATCCATTTTCCGGTTGCTATCACAGCCATGACACACCACCACAAATTGCCCTCTCCCCAGCATTAGGGGCCCTACACGTATGTTGTCCCAACCCATGTATTATCAGGCTCTCCCACCATTTAGTCCTTGAACATACCTGTCCTTGGTTGTGTAAATGGTTGGAGGTCCAACCATCCTAGTAATTTTTGGGTAGTCCCACCAGGGACTACCCTCTGATTGTTTGTAAAGTAGACTTAGCAGATCAGCAATGTTACTCCCACTGGTAGTATCCTGCCTGTGGTGTGAGTAGCAGTGCTCTGCTCACCGCTGCTCAGCTTGGTATGTTATACACTGACAGCACTAAATAATACTTGAGTTGCTGTCGATTCCCTTCTCATTCTTTTTGTATGCTTTACTGTCACAATGTTCATTCTTCATATATATATATATATATATATATATATATATATATATATATATAAATGGATCTAGGATGTTTGCTCGACTGAGAAAATGACCAAAATCCAAACGGCTGGGCATATTTACGCAAAAGTGCCTTTCACCGAAGAAGCACTTTCACGTAAGTATGACTGTTGCCGAGACTGTACTATGGTGCGGCTAAGGGAGATTTCCCTTTTCTCCATTGTAGTGCGGTCTCGGAGGGAGAATATTAAAGTAGGGGGTGTGGGGGGCAGAGCCCCTAAATGGGGGGTGCAGGGGGGTGAAGCCCCCCTGCTAAAATGTAAATGTTCTGTTTTTTTTTTTTGTCACAAGCTTTAACGAAAGCGCTTTCGTTAAAGTGTGTTCGGGTTTTATGGATTCGGACGTTTGCTCAGGTCGAGCAAACATCCTAGATCCCTATAGAGAGATATAAACACACACACACACACACACATCTACATAATTATATACATTGCCTATGCTGGGCAATGCTTACACCCGCGCAAGCGCACTCAGACTTGCTTACTGGTACTTATATACGTTTACTACTGCTTATTTGTGCATACACCTGCTTACTAGTGCCTTATTCATTATGACACTACCACTTTGATTGAATGACATTAGTTAAACATATCATGCGGTACTCCAGTTCACATTTACATGGTATTATGTAGGTTATACAGCAAAACGACATTCCACATGGAAAATGATATGTGCTATAGTTGGGCTCGAACCGTGCATGCCTGTTCATTAGGAGGATGCTCTAACCACTACACTATTGACGCAACGTTGATTCCGCATGTTTTTCTCTATTTGGATGATTTTGATGTGTAAGCTATGCTAAGCAGGTGGCAGCGATGCACAAACACGCTGCGCTTCAATTACACTTTCGATATTGAAGCAATACGAATGTAAAATAGGGACACTGGGTATCTAATTGTGAAAGTTCTAAAGATGGGGCTCAACATTCCGCTACGTGCTTGCGTGTTTACTACTTTGATTTTATTTCAGTGTTCGTGGACACTCTTGTATGCTTAGCATACATTTCAGTATCCACGGACACTGAATTGATTGCTTACTATTAAAGGTGGGCTCCAATAGTAAGCATAGTACGTTGTGCAACTGTGGGGGCATGTTTCCGCCTCCGTAGATCACTTAAACATGCCCCCTGCATTCGCACACATTTCAAAGGTGCGGCAGCGCGCCCTCAATATTCATATGGCGCTGCTACACCATCTGTAATGAGGACGCTCGGTGCAAGGCTAAAACCGTCTTTGCGCCGAGCTTCATGAATCCTGGGGAGTATGACTGTGCTGTACACCATGGAACTTTGACAGTAATTAAATAAATAAATGAGCTGGTAAACTCCCCTACCACAGGTGAAAACATATTGGACCTGGTCATCACCAACATGGGCGACAGGTGTTCCACACCGGAGGTCAACCTGTCACTGGTTAGATCAGATCATAAGCTAATCACTCTGGATGTCCACACCCTACCACCACCTGCAACTAAGGAAACCACAGTAAAAAACTTTTCTAAAGCAGACTTCACCTTAAGACAGAGGTGGTAAGTTTCACAGCCCCCACGCTAAAAGGATAACGCTGCCCAAGATGCAGAAACCTTTACAAATGCACTCTGAGCACCTACAAGGATGCATGGATCGTGCCATCCCTAGCAAAACCAAGACTCACTCCTCTAAGAGAAGGAATTCAGTTTGGTGGACCCCTGCAATAAACAGGCTATACAATAGAAGGAGGAAACTAGTTCAGAAAAAAGCAAATCCCAAAAAGGAAAGACATCCCTGATCAGTATCAGAAAGAAACTAAGGTCCCTCATAAAATCATGCAAGGCTAACTTTGAAAGAAAAATAGCCAAGGATTCAAAAGATAACCACAAAGCCTTCTTTAGCTATGTTAAGAATCTAAGTGGCAACTTGCAGATATGCACTGAACTAGTGCAAAATAGCACAAAATATACTGAACCTCCTGATATTGCCAACATCCTGGCAGATAGATTCAGTGCAAACTTCACACCCCTCTCACTTCCAAAAGGACCCACAACAATATCGGAAAAGTGCAGTGTCCCAAAAATCACAGATACACAGGTGAAAACAGCCCTTTCAAAAGCCAAAAACACAGCATCAATGGGACCAGATGGTGTCCCAGGCTGCGTCTTGCACGAACTACAAAACGAACTAACCCCCCACATAACCATGCTGTTCAACCTCAGCCTCTCCACAGGCTACGTGCCCATAGAATGGCACACAGCAACGGTTATTCCTCTCCACAAAAAGAGGGGCCATAACTGTCCCTGGTAACTAATTGCCCCATAAGCCTGACTAGCCTGGTCTGCAAGGCTATGGAGCGCATCATCATGGAACTCATTAACAAAGACATTGGGAACCTCCAAACACTTGACCTGACCCAGTTTGGCTTTGTTAAGGGCAGATCATGCCTACTAAACAGGGCTGACTTCTTCAAGACAGTCACCAAGGCCATAGACGAGGGAAAGGTGGTTTAGACGAGGGAAAGGTGGTTTACACAGCCTACCTTGACCTTGCCAAGGCTTTCGACACCATTCCCCAATCAGGTATTACAGAAAAACTCACCAGCCTGAACATAAACCCCTATGTCACGAGATGGGTTGCCAACTGGCTTACAGATAGAACTCACACGGTAAGAATAGCGGGCTCCAGGTCTGACTCTAAACCAGTCACAAGTGGTGTCCCGCAAGGCTCGGTCCTGGGACCCCTACTGTTTGACATATACTTCTCAGAAGTACAGGCAAACACAGGAGGACTATGGCTAACCAAGTCCGCCGATGACTGCAAACTGGAAGCCATAATTTACTCTCCGGCTGACACAGACATCCTCCAAAAGGGCCTTACTGAGACGGACACCTGGTGTCAAACTCATGGCCTCAAGCTAAATGCCAAAAAATGCATAGTCATCCCATTTGGGAAAAACAAAACACCCACGAATTACCACATAGGTGGCAGCCCCCTCAATACAGAAGAGGTCATAAGAGATCTGGGGACCCAGGTAGATAGCAATCTCTTCTTTGACAATCATATTGCCAAAGTAGCTTCTATGTGGCCTATCTAATTACTAAAGGGTTCGCATCTAGAAATAAATAAAGAGGTTACAATGCCCCTCTACTCGTCACTCATTAGACCCATCATAGAGTACAATGCCCCATTTGGGATATACCTCACAAGACACTTCCAATAGCTGGAAAGACCACAAAAGTACCTCACCAAGAGGATTACTGGCCTCAAACATATGTCCTATGCAGCCCGACTGAAAAAACTCCGGCTGTACTCAGTGGCAGATCGCTTACTCAGAGGTGATCTCTACCTGGCTTAAAAAGCCATGTCCAACTCAGAATTGATGGACATGCTCCACCTAAAGAAATCCAAGTCACTGCGAACCATGCACTCTAGTGAGCTAAACCTCGCCACAACAATAAATAGAACATTCTGGAGGGATAGACTCCTGTCTATCCACTGAGACTCCCCATGCTTTAGAACAAAATTCCAAATTTCATCAGGCAGAGCCCCTCACTAACACTCTTAAAGAGAAACCTTGACAAGTGGACGGGTAACAGAAAATACACCCCTGGGATCACTTCATTGGCTCTGCTTGACAGAGGATCAGTTAATCAATGGGACGGCGAAAGCTGACGCACTCTGACTAGGCTTATAAATGCCCTCGGGCAGATAGCCTAGTACCTACCTATGAATGCATGCACAAATAACTGCAATATAGAAATATATCTTCTCAGCTCCCTGCTGTCAAAATACAGTACACAACTCACTACACCCCCCCCCCCACTCACCTATGCATCTCAACCATCTTAGTTCAACAAACAAGGAGCAAACAATAAATAAGTAAATAAAGGATTTCTGTCTACTTGGAAAGTTACTAGAAAAACAGGCTTTGTTTCAGCATACTTTTTTCGGAAAGGTATGTCTGAAACTCATATCTATGTATTCATTTAGCAATTGCAGGAGTCATTCATCAGAAAAAAAAAAATTGCAAGGAACAGACTAAAATGTAAGTTATCTGCAAAAGTAAGGTCAGTTGAGAACATCTATGTCCCAATACATTCCAGCATATGAAACACACACATAACTATCAATTACAGGCAGTCGTACGACTCCCTGTATGCCACACTGTGACTGCAATCACATGGAATACATACACACACAAAAAAAAAAAAAAAAAAAAATGTACAGGAACGCATCTTCTTCACTAACTGCTGTCAGAATCAGTGTTCACCCCCCCCCCGCAACACACACACACACACACACACACACACACACACACACACACACACACACACACACACTTTTCAACATCTTAAAGAATCAAAGAAAAAAGCTAAAAATATAGGATGAGCAAATGACCCCAATCATGGACAGATATTAGCCTTATAAAACTGATAGAATAACAGGCTTTGCACCAGCGTACTTTTTCTGAAGACTATTAAGTATGAAACTCAGTGTCAATATTTAGTGACCAACCGTTCTTTTGAAAATGTACAATGTTTTAAAGGAACACACCAACATGAGATAAAAATCCCACACATTATCAAAGTGCTATAAGAAGGTGTATATTGTGCTATAAAACATGTGGTTATTGGTGTTTTTGCTGTGCTCTCGGCTTTGTTTTTTATGTCCTCAAAGACACATTAGAGCAACTCATGTTTCTCATAATGGGTGACAGTTTGCATCTGTTTTCACCATCATGGCATTGCAGCACACTTGCTTGACTCCTTATACTATACAAGTCAAGCCTTTCTTGTATTGCATTGAATTATTATTACACTCAAATAGCAGTTAAAAGACACCCTGGTTCAGCACTACAATACCAAAAGTCCTGACCGTAGGGGTTAGGGGATGCTAAACAATTAAGCGCACTCTATGTTGTTAGCATCACCTCTGGTGCTACAGAAGTGCTGAACCAACTCACATTTGATGACAAATAACAGCAGAACAAAAACTGGTTAACTTCCAGTTGCTGTTTACATTACTCACTAAAAATGTATTTGGGAACCAGCTGCGCCCCTTACACAAAGAATATGTAAAGCTTTTCCAAACTGTATTACCAGCTTTCAAAGCCAGCACAACACTTCCAGTTTTGTGTGGCTACTAGCACATACAGCACACAAATCCAAGTAGCATACTGTTAAAAATTATTACTTTTACAAGTGGTATAATGTTATAAGAACTCACTTTTATAGCTTTAAATAGCTTATACATAAATCACTTAATTTTTTTCCTGTTACACCAAAAATTATTGTATTCGTGAGTATAATTCATTCATGTGCATGACTCTCAATTCAAAACATGTTGCAAAGAAACTAGAGTGTCTTTAAATAAACTGTTGCTGCACAAAAAATACTCAGTTTAATATGATTCCCAACAGAATTACTGACACTCCCATTGTTATGCCAAAGTATCTCTATAAAGGCCTAAATTTATTGGTTATTCAATATAAAATAATGCAACCACCACCTACAGTCACACAATCATGCCGTTTAACTCAGCAGCTGTGTCTATTTCTTTTCTTCTCTTTCACATCTTTGACAACACATAAGCTTGAAATTTCACCGATTTACTCTGTCCACACTAACTGCAATCACATACACATACACTAGAAGCATAAAAATTAAGACAGAGACCTTACTTTGAAATTTACTTTGTGTGAAAGATACAGAACATGGTCATATGTTTCTATACAAAATGCTGTGTGTGATGCAGCATCAAATATGCCACAGGTATAAAGTTATGAAAAAGCCAGGCACATCCACTATGTATTTACTACATTGATCAAGTGAAATATATATATTATATATAAAAAATTTAAATGTTTTCTTAAAAAATGCCATCATATGTTTACTTTGTCATGAGCTTCACTTCTTTTCAAGACAGGTTGGCAGCCTAATCCTATAGGAAACCCTCTGCCAGGCATGCAAAAACAACCCAGCACATTCTGCATATAAGCAAAATGTATATGGACCAGGGCATGAGAGGCCAATGACTAGGCTACCAGGCTCCTTCAAACTTCGCTGGGTGCAGCAGTCTGCCCATTTAACACTACTACTTCCATCCCTCAAGTTATTCATATAGAAATCTTGCAAGTTACCAATATGCCCTATGCAACCATTTTCTGGTATTGGAAATCCCTAACCAGGACATTCCTGTTTCTTTTTATTACTACATACACAAAGTGTCTAGGTACCAAGCTAGTTAGTAAGGATGATCAAGTGTACTGCTCAAGACTTTTGGTAACGTTTTTTTTTTATTTTTTTTATTTAAATTAGACCACCTTACCCGATAGCCTGTTTTACTGTTATTGTAATATTCACTCAAGTATTTTTGGTTAATGCTATTATAAAGTTTTGATATTCCTTTTCTTCATTTAGAGACTATGTATTGTCATTTGTAGAATAACTGTCAATACCTCACATTACTTACAAGTATACATGAAATCAAATAGAAGCATTCCAAACTCACCCTAGGATAGATGCCAACCAGAGAGATGTGTTAAAAAATAATGGCATACTTCTCAACATCTTCACTCAAAAATCAGAGAAAGAACTCAAGAGAATGACAGATTAAACCCCAAATCATGGACTTCAAGAGTATGGTGGTAAAACTAACTTAGAAAAAGGTTTAAAGATAGAGCACTCACACTGCCATGTACCTTTGTTTTCAGCAATTATTCTACATTATATCCTGCTGTGATGACAGACCAACAATACATGTTTTTTAAGTCCATACCACTGCCCCTACTATGCGACACCCACCAGAAGTATGGTCTCATGATTCATACCACAGACAGCAAACAAAAATCAAGTGTAGAAATATGTCATTGTAAACAACTAGGTAAGTAAAGTTAGTCTTTAACAGCATGTAAAACACATGCATTGCTGTCACGGGCTAATTGCACCATTAAGACAGAAACAGGCAGCATACCAAATAGCTACAGAGCTGCATACCTTTTAAATGTGCTCACAAAACAGTTAAACCAAGAAGACCATTTGAAAGCCATTACCTTCCCACCGTATTATTCTCTATGAGGTTGCAGCACCTTGGACATGAGTACAAGACTCTCTTTTGTTCTTACTCCAAAAATGGGGTACAGAGTGGCTTCCCCCACATTTTCAATTTTTGTTAACATATTGTGCATGCAGTACATTTATTCACTGCTATCCTGGGGCTAAATCATCTATTTTCAGATGTGGATGCCATGGTCCCACATAAACAGAATCTTTCTTATAATTAACAAGTTATTTAAGTGTAAAAGTTAAATATACAGATACATAAGCAACTTTACAAAGGAACAGAAAACAACCTTACCCAGAACAATATTCCCTAGCCAACTCTGGCTAGGGAAAAAAACAGTGGTCTCTTTTCTTCTACAGTCTAAAAATAACTGTCAAAAAGAACAGAAACTCAGTGTTGCAGTTTTATCAAGTCAACACAAAGAACTATTCCCAAAAATGTTTTTATGAGCCAAGTCTTCAGGGAAAGGATACATTTTCACAAGATGGTCAAGCCAAAAGACCATTCAGTTATGTCTCAGAAAAGGTCAGTCCTGAGAGATATCGAATTGTAGCACAAATCTTCCCACACAAATTTCCCTCTCTCTTGCATCAGATGAGGTTCCTGCTTACTAGTCCCACACTCTGACCTTTTTAGTTTATCAGACTTACCCTACAACCAATGTCCTTTATTGGAAAATTCCACGAGGTACCGCCCTCCACAACCAACTCCTTCCTGTTCAGCTTAATTACTTATAAGAATGTTTTTACTTTTGGCTACGATACCCCACGCAGAAAACAAAACACTGATGTTCTTTAATTATCTGCCCTCCCCACAAAAAAAAGATCAGAGTTTACAATCTGGAGTTTAACTGTACCATAAGACTTACATATCTTCTACTATCTTCTTTTAGACAGTCTTTTTACTTTTTCTGTACCTGCTGTACAATTTTTGCATGTTATTTTTCACAGAAAAATCCAGCTGCATGTTTTATATACATAAAAAAGTTTTATATAGTCTTTTACATTACTGAAAAACATTTGCAAGTACAATAACATGTTTGCATTTACATACGCACACTAGCAACACGTCTGGTTTTATTACAGCTCCAAGACAAATATTACTGCATCATATGAAACAAACCCTTCAAAGAAGCACTACTTACACTTAGCTAGAAACCACATGCACACAATGCATTCAGAAAACAGTAAAACAAAACTATTTGAAGGCTAAGCCCCCCCCTCCCATCTCTCTGAGGCTGTAACACCTTGGACATGAGTACAAGACTTGCTCACTACTCTTTCTCCAAAGCAATAACAATATATAATGGATGGGGCACAGAGTGGCTTCCCCCTAATTTTTAGTAAGATTTTGGAGCTGTAATAAACTCAGATATGTGTGGCAGGTTCACAGAAGGTTGCTAGGTTATCATCTCTAGAGCCCTTACAAGCCTACCCATATTTAGCCTGAGTTGGCTCAACATTCAGTGGTTAGGTGAGTGAAGTTCACAGAGGTAAGGTCTACGGTAGTTAATACCAACTTCCTCTGTCCACAAGGGACATGGATGCCACCACAGAGTTTGTGTTTGAATAGGGTCTGGGAAGGGCTCTGATTCACATGAATTGGGAGTTTCTCCAGCATGACCTGCTCATGTCAGAGGCTAGGATAATATCCCTTGAGTGAGTGACCCTCGTACAGTTTGATTTATGAATGTATTGCATTTCCAGCATAGCCAGGTCAGAGACTGCCCTGTAAGCCAGACACAGGTCACCCCTTAGCAATCTGTTGGAGACAGAAAACAGTGACAGGGTTTTAAGTTTTTCCATGCAAGACTTGTTTTGTGTACCCTGTAATTTCTTGGTGAGAAACCTCTGTGGTCTCTCCAATTGTTGCAGGGGTCTGGCAAGGTATATGCAAAAGGGAGCACTGTATTCAATTACTCGTCTGATGAGGGACGAGTATAATGGAATTATAACATCCTTACATCTAGATGTGATGTCTTTACTTACAAAATGTGCCACACAGAAGGATTTCCTTACTACTGTGGACACATGATGGTCAAAGTTCAGACTGTGTATTCAGATTGATAGCAGATTATGTACCACTGGGTCTACACTTAGGGTGGTGCTGTCTATAATGTAGTTAGCAGGGATGTTAGTTTTCCCAAAGGGAATAATAATGCATTTTTTGCATTTAGCTTTAATTTGTGGATTTGGCACCAATCATTTGTCTGCATTAACCCTGCTTGGAGTTTAACATCGTTAGGGGACTAAACGGCGGTTCCCAATTTGCAGTCGTCAACAAACATGGTCAGCCACAGGCTGCCCCTGTTTTCCTGGGCTTCAGAGAAATAAATTCAGAACAGCAAGAGGTGCAGCACAGAACCCTATGCTACGCCAATGGTGAGTGGTCAGTGAGCCAGTTGGCTACCCATCTGGTAATGTAATTTGTTAACAAAATGTACATGCAGTTAAACACATGCAACACTTTTATGCAACTGAACAAGTCGTTTACACCTGTGCAGCAATAACACTTGCACAACACTGAGAAACCACTATATCTCTACAGTCTCCGACTTTAATCACTACTAGTGCTTAGTGACTGTGGTCACTACTTAGGTTTAAAACCCAGCACCTCCCTAACCTCTAAAATGAGCGTTTCTGCATGTGAAGCAGTGTGACTCACTATCTTAACTTTAAACGTAACCTACATGATGATGGGTTTCCACAAACTTACTCTGGGATTGACTGGTATGGTCCTCCTGGAGAAAGAAGTTACAGCCTGAGGGAAGGTGCTGGCAAGGCGTAAACGCTCATAATATTAAATAGCTTTGGAATACCTATGAATTTATGTTGTAAACACGCACAATGTAAACTTTGGGGGCAGACTCATAAACAACCAAAAATTGGATTAAATGTCAACGTTCATCCTAAAGTATGATCTCAGTACACAACCACGAGAGAACACCATCTCTTTCTGCTGCGACATCCCATATTTGATATAGTAGTACTGTCAGAGCTGACAACTTATCAGACACATCTAATCACTGCTGTGTTTGTAGGATACACTACTTCCTCAGGAATTAACAGATATATAAAAACATTAAAATCATAGCAATGGCACATAAAATTCATAGCAGAAAGAGGAACACTTTCTTATTTGTTAGAATGGAAGACCTTTATATATTAGACTAATATATATATATATATATATATATATATATATATATATATATACACACACACACACACACACACACACTTGATTAAATTAAATATATTCCCCATAAACAGAATAAATCCTAGAGAGGTATGCAGATTATGTTTGTATGCATGTATGTATGTATGTATGTGTGTGTATGTATGCATGTGGGGGGGGGGCCTGCAAAACACCAGCCGTCCCTGTTTAATACTATCCACCCTTCTCTATGCTATAACATTTCATGTGCTGAAAATTTAAGGCACAAAGCATTACAGATAATGCCATGAATAATTCAGTCACAACTGTGGCTGCAACTGAGATAGTCTTTTATGAAGAATTTACAAATAATGCAATTTTTGCAGATACAGTAAATGTGGCTGACGGCGTCCACGCTTTCAATGACCTCAGATTACAGGTTCGATTCGAAGCTTCCGAAAACTGCTTGTACACCAAGCTGCAACAAATCTGAATTAACAAGGACCCGCACACTCATCTATAAACACAGCAACTTAAAAATATTATAGGCAAGAAAAACATATTGTTGACTGCTATAAAAAATGTTTACTTACTGCACTATTTTATGTAAAACAAAACAGAGGAGCTTACCTATTGGCTCCCGTTACCAAAACAACCCTCTGCATCTTACACCACTTAACCGACACTTCACCAGACACCAACTTAGCACAATACACCGGGTACACAACATACTTTAAACTGCAAGTATTAGGTATGGGTTGATGGGTTGGTAGGAGGAGTCTACACTTTAAAACCAATCAGTGTGGCTTTATTAGACCACGCGATCTCAGCAGTAGTTAGAATGTATGGCTGCTAACGGAGGTAGGCGTTTTTTCCCCGCATATGACATAGAAAACAGACCTCGTGTCGTGTTTATAAGGCTGTAGGTGGGCGTTTAAAACCACCTGCTTTACCTACTTCGAGATTTTGTTACTAAAAATAAATGTGGTTTTGAATGTCCGTACCTGACTCTCACCATTACATAAAAACAAGTGACCTGGTCTTTGTTTCAGCTACTTAGGGTTGCCACCTTTTCAAATGACCAAAGTGGGACATTTTTTGTAGAAACGTGCAATTTTGCAGGACAGACATACACACGGGGAGTGCAAAGGACAGAACTTCACTGTTTTTGTCCAAATAAAAGCTTATTCTTGTAGCATATGAGTTGCTTATGCTATTTCATATAATATTTAGGTGTTTCAGATACAAAATAACCGTTGTATGCAACTATTAAAGAAAACTTAGTAAATATTTGTTGCCTTAAAATCTCAGGACATTTGCCATTTTTTAGATTTTTTTCTCAGAACAAAACTACCCAAAGAGGGACAGGTGGTAACCCTACTACAACCGTCATTTTAGTTATTTGTTAACCAGACTGGTAATGATGACCTTCCCATGTGTCCAAACTCCCTTTTCAGTGAGAGCCATAGCACAGCAAGTGTACCTCATTATTAGGAACGTACCTCATAATTCAAGTTCATGTTCCTCAAAGCTCCACATTGAAAGGAACTGTCACACTTTTTTAAACATATCTATGGTAAATAGAAAAAAATCATATTCAGTAAAATACTTTTTCTATAAGTAAAACCAGCTTATTTTAAACATTCTACGACCTTCCTAGTTGAAGTTGTTAGTATGCTGTTAATACGTGTTCCACATTTTGCCCATTTGTTCCACATTATGAGGGCTCTAGCTGCGGTGGTGCAGCAGTTAGCATTGTTGCCTCACAGCAAGAGGTTCTCCAGTTCGATTCTCAGCTGGAACGCCTTCTGTGTGGAGTCTACATGCTCTCCCTGCGGTTGAGTGACATTAAAGACATGTAGGTAGGTGCGAGCGTGAATGGGCGTGCCTTCGTTGAAGGTTGGGTGTCGGGCTGTCAACTCGGCACCGTAAAATCCACTGCTAATCATGAGCAGACCGGTGTTCCGCTATGGCGACCCCCTAACCGAGAAAAGTTGAAAGACTGTTCCACGTTATGAGAGCTGGTGTTCCTCATTTCAAAGATGGAAGGTTGAGAGCTATGATGCATTATGTGCCTTTAAGAGTCCGAGTCACTTACCCTTAGAGCAACTGTGGGTTTCTTACTTTTAAGGGGAAAAAAGTATTTTCATTATCAGAGGTTAGGTTGAAACTAGCAATGCATCAAGCAATACATAAAATTGGTACAGTTCTGCAAATATCTGCTTTATTTTTTTTTCAAATAGAAATTGTATTGATTTTCCAAAATATTAATATCACAAATAATTGCAGTTTAACAATGAGCAGTAATACAGAAGAGAACATATAACAACCAACTATATACAATATGTACAATAGTGCTGCATACAAGTAATATATCCCCTAAAAGTAAACCTTAATGCACACTCTAAAGCAAGAAGGTGAATATTGTAGCTGAACACAAAGTAATTGCAATAGTTGAAACTGCTAGAGCAAGAAAAGGAAAGACATAATACTTATCTTGAGCCATCATACAGTAAAGGTATGACGAAATGGGGAAAGAAAGAATTTAATATATATATATATATATATATATATATATATATATATAGGGTGAACATGTAGAAATGCTGTACTACCTTAAATTCTGCATACTTAGTTATCAGCTAAGTGCTCGAATATGGAATTCCAAACTGTCAGATAATAGGAACGCTTAAATCTCTGCTTTATCATTTAAATACAGTGCTTGCTTCTTTCTCATTCTAAAATATACAGGTAACTTCTTTAACCAGTTGGTCTGGCGTCAATGGTTCAGTAACAGGGGTACTAACAACACTAATACTGAAATCTTTATCATGGCCAATATACATATTCTGCTCTGTTAACAATTTACATCTCTGCATTTTAGGCCGATTGTTGGTTATATGTGACTGATAGCTTTTTTCTTCTGTTGATGGAATCCATAAAATGCTCACCCTGTTTTAAATTACTGACACCAAAAGATAGTACTGTGGTCTAGAAGAAAAGATTATAAGTTATCACAATGAATAGAACGTAAAGGTTACAATTGCTGTTTTTTTTTTAAGAGTTTAGAAGCAAATGAAAGAAAAATTTGCTAGAGAATCAAAGGAAGTTTATATGGATGTGCGTTTATGTCGTAGTTGAACTATCAATCATTTGACTATGAAGTTATCAAAAAATGTATTGCATTTCATCAAGTCAAAATAAATATGCAAAAAAGTGAAACATTGTTGATTGTATGGGGGCAAGCAACCATGCACTCCCACTCCACCTTGAAAAAATGTGCGTGTATGCATGTGTGTGTTTGTGTGTGTGTGTGTGTGTGTGTGTGTGTGTGCATGTGTATATATCTATATATATATATATATATATATATATATATATATATATATATATATATATAAGAGGATCACACAGACAAACCAATTATTAAAAACTACAAGAAAAACCTAGCCAAGCCAGAGTTTTTTACTATGTGATATACACCCACTGTAACAGAGGCCTCTGAGACATATGCAATGACTCCTTAAGGACAAAGTGTTTCGGCTGTATAACTTCTGAATATCCATGACTTTTTTCTTTAACTCTTTATGGGTACATTCAGGACAATAAAATAAAGCATCTGCAGCTGTAGACATGCATGTTTCAGCCTACTTATGACCAGGTCAGCACAGCCTAAGTGGACTGTTTGGCTGTACTCTAGAAACACAGGGTCTTTACACCCCCCCAGCAGATGTCCATAACCTTTACGGTGTCTGCAAAATATCCCAACTAACAAGTAAAGCAAAGGATAAAAAGGTCAGACAGATAAATCAGTTAGTAAAAATTACAAGAAAAACCTCGCCAAGCTAGAGTTTTCACTGTGTGATACCTTAAACCGGCCTGAATGTGACCATAAAGACTTAAAGGAAAAAGTAAAAAGTCATGGACATTCAGAAGCCATATAGCTGAAACAGAATGTCCTTAAGGGGTAATTTGCATCTATCCCATGGGCCTCTATTACAGGAGTGCAGAATGGCTTCATACTCAGCCAGAGGATAGAGTTGCAAATGTGGTCTATTTTCTGGTGATGTGGGTATATTTGAGGCACTTAATAAGCTGGTAATGTGTTTCATGGAAGAGATGAGAAAGAATGTATCATCTGCAGTATTATTGCTAGAGTTTGATGTTGCCACACCAAACAAGTGGATAGTATTATTGAATTGACTAGCTAGTTGAGTTCTTTCCAAAATTGCTTTGGGTTGCTATTAGTGGCTGTTTGTTTAGTTTACTTTTAAATGGTCATTATGTGGGTTTTACTTCTAGCTGGCACAGGCATTGTCCCTCTGTTTTATCCCTCTCAAACTTAATGAAGTCGGGTTGTTTTTTGTGGTGAAAATTCTCCAACATTTTGGTCTAAAAACTCTGACAAAGAAGAGTGAAAAGACCATACAAGTTTTATAAAACTTATAATGTTCCCCATGTGCAAGTTATTTATGGCTGCCAGTTTTCACACTTTCAAATTCAGCTCACCTTAGACAGTCATTTTATTTTTGAAACTTTGTTTTAAAGTGGCATTTTGCACATTTAAACCTCAAGTGACATAACTCTACTTAATATCCCATATAAATATTAATATAATCAATGTAGTAAATAACCCAAATTCATGGAAATGTGTAGGTTGTGTGGAAGGGGTCCTACAAATAGCAGCTACCTTAGACTGCATCATGCTTATTTAGCTGACATTGCAAGCTGCTTCCCTAACTATATGAATAGGATATTGTCCTCTTCTTTGTTTATAAAAATGAAAGGAGCTAACACACCCACTTAACTGCAGATCTGTCTCACGTTTGGCCATTGTTGATAAAATTTGGGTTACGTGTCTTAGCCTTAGACAGAAGAATCTCATCTTATTTCCCCTGTAGTTTGCTTGTGTGAAGGCATATTGCATTGAAATGTCAAAGAAGGCAAAAGCCTAGCACCCGTTTTAAGCTGCTGTGTAATACTATGCCTACGGTTTATTATAAAAGCTTAGTTTCTTCAACAACTTTCCTGTAAAGCACTTGACACTGTGTAATGGTTCTATCTCCGAAGGAGCATTATCTCTCTGACAATGGGGGAGGGTATTGGTGGTACATGGGTAAAGCATGCAATGCTAATGTTAATGCTATGCCTTGGGCCCAATGCTGAAGTCTAGCAGCATGTGAGTTTTATGCATCATTTGCATAGAGACATTTCAGTTATGACACCATTGCACTCTACTTCAGGAGGTAGGACCTAAAGCCCACCATGGCTCACAGTATGATGACTCCTCATGTGGCCATGACCCACTCAGTAGTGCTTGGCAGCTTACTCCTCTCAGAATCTACACATAGAGTACAGGAGGACTGCCATATATAGGACTTTCACAGAAAGTGAGACCTTCCTACTATGGGTCACACTCAAGAGGAACTGATGAGGATGGAAACACTGTGGAGCTGCCAGTAGACAGAGACTGATGCCAGTGATGACAGAGTGAAAAAATGACTTTATTTGTTGCCAAACTCTGTTCCTAGGTTATATGATAGGGGTCATAAAATTCCTAATAAATGTGTTGAACAATTATTGGGCAATATTCATATGTTCTAGATTTTCTGTGTTCAAATCTTATGGAAACTGACCTCTCTTGGTTTAAACAAGTCATGCATATAGACATTCTTGGCTTTCCATTCTTCTCTGTTTATGTGATGTTTCCTATATCAAAAGTGCTTGGTTTGCTTCCTTCCACCTTTATTTGCCTACTTTGTGACTCTTTGCAAGTCACTTAACTTTACATTGCTCCTGGGTAATCCCTGGAAAGGAACAGTTTAGGTAAAAAAAGCTAAGAAGCTATGCAAATCTACAAAAACATAAAGCAAACAAACAAACAAAAACTAGCCTACCTATTGTTTCACCTGTCACTGTACAAGTCACTTAATACAGTTAAAAATTCTTTTCAAAATACAGAGTACAGTGTAGAGACAAGGTGTTTGGTCTCTGTGTTACTGAGATGGGTTTGCAAACAGAGTGAGGAAGGTAGTACGGTTGCCCAGTGAGACAAGGATGAATTGCCAGAGGTCAGTTATCTTTTCTTGGGGGGACAGCAGGAGAAGCCACTGTGATATCCTATAGTGAACAGTAGAGCTAGGAGCATTATGTTGACAAACAAAACAAAAGTAATACAAGGATGAATTAGAAGACAATCATGAATGCATACATGGCTAGAGAAATTATGATGAAAAATAACAGCTGAGGCCAAGATGAAAGTCTTTGGGGATTAGGTCTAACAGACTTTAGCAGAAAATACACTGTGCAAGTCACAAAGACTGCTGTGTTGTACTAGAATGGTAGTCAACTGGCCACTCTTTCCTCTGACCCCATTCAGAAGGCTATCAAATGTGAAGTCAGGAAATTTAGTGTCCTTAAGGGTACGTCAGAACTGTATGGCTGAGTATCTCTCCAGAATTTTTCATTTTTGTAAGTGAACATTTGAAGAATTTGAGAAGAATGAAATGGGTAAGGAAGATTCAATGTCTGTGCATCATACCTCTCAACTGCCCAGGTTTTTGCAGAATGTTGAGATTTTTGCCTCAGATTTTCAGTCTCTTCGTCATACAATTTTTGGTGTTCTAGCAAATCAATGAGGACTGAAGTTAGAAAATAATGACAGACATTTGTGTTTCAGTCTACATACCTGTCAGAAAATTCAGGATAATGCAAAATCTGTTATTCTATAAGCTTTCTAAGTTTATAAGAGCAATATTTAAAAAAAGTCCCCATTTTTTGGCCTTTGTCACACCATTATTTATGGTTTTGTCCAGATTTCTTGCACTAAGAGGTTAAGAGTGTAGTCTCCCTGTCTTGTCCTTGGATGTGTGTTACTTGTTAGACTGAAACTGTTTATTTTTCTAGGGATTAGACTATTGTCTTCTTACAGGAGGTTATGAAATACTCCAATGATTTTTTTTGTCTAAATCGGAGAAACAGGATTCTCACTGATGGGAAAGCATAAAATAGGTAAGCATATGAATAAAATGCATAAGTACGCAATTTCTAGTAACTAATCTGACATGCATAACAGAGTATGACAGAATAAGGTTCAGGCTTGTTTACCTGCAATTTTTTCGAGCTGTGACAATCTCTTCAGACTGCAGTTTAATGGTGAGAGAGACCATGTTCTAACCATCACAACTGTCTTGTTCTACGTTTGCATAATAAGCCCATGTAACAAACACGAGGGAATAGCTTTGAGAGACAGATGATGTATTATCAGAGAAGCAGATCTTATTATAGATGAATATTTTATTTATTTATTTGACGTTTGTTAACCGGGTATGTCCAACTGAGCTTGAGCCCATTTTCAGTGGAGGCCCGGGGATTAAAGCTCCACAAAGAAAAACTTAGCAAGGCAGAGTTTTACAGTACATGCAGAAAGGTTTCAAATATAAGTGTATACTTTAGTACAGAAGTAAATGGAATGCAGTAGAAATACTGACCAGACAAAAACACTTTCAACAAAGTGACAGGACTTGCTCTTATACAAAACTGAACTGAAGACCTTAGTTCTGAATGCTGTAGTGACTGGTCTTTCTGCAGCAGAGGCCATTATCTCACGCACTCCAGAAATAGATTATTGTTAGCGGGGGTGGGGGGGCATCAGCCCTAGTGATGCTGACCATAAAACTCAGCTGCAGGACTTATTTCTTCAGCACTGTATTGACCAGTTTTGCTGGGAGAAGCCTTTGTTTCAGTGATTCTGGACCACTCCTACCCAGTCCTTACACATATCATAGATAGCGGGGGCCTCAGTTCTAACAGTAATGACTATAAAACGCAAGGGCAGAACTTTTTTTTTTAAATTGTAGTGACTGGACTTGCTGGAGGGTGAGGACATTATTTTAGTGATTCTGGGCTACTCCAGTCTACTGCATATACAGATGAAGGTTAGGAACATAGAAACAATACTAGAAAAGCAGTCACTGGAACCATAACACGCCTACCCATATGTAGAAAGTAGACCAACTTAACAGTTCTTATTACTCTCTACAAACACTTAATAGTGCTTACCACCCAAAATGAGCAGAGTTGTATATGATAACCCTGGTGTAAATTTGTCTACTCATCCACTTATCAAAACTAGCCTTAAAGACAGACAAAGTAGCACTTCGCTTGATTTATAATGGCAACTTATCCCATAAACTGGGAATGTACTGAATTAGGAACCTATCCCTCCACCAAGTCTTGTTTATTTGTTGGTGTAGATTTAAGTCCATAGTATAGGTGTTGTACAACCACTGGTTTTATGAGGAAATAGATTGTCATATAGGACCGGATCTTTTATAGCTCAAAAAGCAAGACACAAGTCATCTCAGAGCAGCCAGAAATCTACTAAATATAAGGTGAATAGTAATTCTCTTTTGGGACAGCTGAAGGATCTAAGGGCTTCCACTTTGCTGCTTAAAATAAATAACTGTGGCCTTTCCAGCTGAGCAATGTGCTTAAATGTATACATACCAAAGTGGTACTATAGTCAATGGTATGTCTAATAAGGAAAACGTACAGTGGCAGGATTACTTTTTTGGATCTAGAAGATATTCTTTTGGAAAATAACTGGATGAGATAAAAGGATTTCCTGACTATGGTAGAACATGATGATCAAGTAAGAAATAGCGAGAGTTGGCCACCTAAGTACCTGCATCTCGTATGACCATATCTATTTGAAGAGGAGTACCTCTTATAGCATATGAGGTTGGAGCAGCTTTTTTGGGAAGTGCTGCTATGCTGCATTTTTTTTCTTGTATTTAACTTGGGACCATTTTCAGTATACCAGGTATGTAAATATTCTGGTCCCAGTTTAGTATCAGTGGATGAGCAGACTCCAGTGCCCAGCTTGTAGTTATTGCCAAATTTGGACAAACATACCTCTGAGACATAGGTTTGAATGTTTGAAAATAAATATCAAGAAGGAAGGGGCCCAACATTGATCTCTGCAGCACCCCACTAGGTACAATTTTATGTTTAGAGAGGGCACCACCATCTTTCATATGTTCATAGGTATTTACTAGGCTAATGACCACATGGGCTTTTTTAAGCCTAGTCATGTATCCCAAATCAGATAAGTTCTGGTACCCCTGATAAGTTTAAGCAGGGGCTTGGGAGATGAAACATGTACAGACTGCCTTTGTTCATTAGAGACATAGGTGCATACCTCTCAACCTCTTAGTACAAGAAATCTGGACAAAGGCTAAAATAATTGGGGGGGATAAAGGCCCAAAAATAGGGACAGATTTTAAATATTGCTCTTAAAAATCTTAGAAAATTGCTAGAATAACTATTTTTGTTAGCATGCATTTTTTGAAGGAGGTGATGTCTGATACTCAAATGTATATTATTATTTAGTGACTTCAATCCTCACTGATTTGCCAAAAAGTCACAAATTTTTAGAGGAACAGACCAAAAATATGAGGCACAAATCTGGACATTCTGCAAAAATCTGGAAAGTTGACAGGTGTGCATAGGTGCCAAACCAGGGATGACTTTCCTTTTCCCCATCCAATTGTCCAAGTTACTCTGGAATAGGGTTAGGGAGGAACTCTGCTTTCCATGGATGGGAAGCCTGTTCCAGAGAAGAGGCCATATCTGGGATTCATACCTGTCTCTACCGCAGGTCTTATTTATATCACAGGCAAGGATTAAGTATTTAGAATGGGTAAAACTATTGCCTTTGGTTTTGTGGATATGTATGAGGTCCATCTGAGTGTGGTCTGACAATGCCTTGTATGCCAGGCATAGATGTCCCCTTAACAGCCTGTAGGAGACAGAATACAGGGATAGGGCCTTGAGGTGGTCTGTACAGGAGATGTTACTTATGCCCTGTATTCATTTAGTGAGGAACCTCTGTGGATGTTCCAATTGTTGGAGATGCTTGGTTAGGTACATACAAAAGCAGGCATTGTACACAATGACAGGTTTGACAAATGCCAGATACAGTGGAAAAATGACTTCCTTGTACCTTTGTTTCTAAGTTGCACAACATAGAATCATTTCCTCACTACTGTAGACACATGATGGGTCAAAGGCTATGTGTGTCCCCAAGTCCCTGACTACTGGCTCAGCTCTTAGGGATGTATTGTCAATATGATAGTTGCCAGTGGTGGATTACTTCCTAAAGGATACTATTATGCATTTCTTGGCATTTAGTTTTAGTCCATGGCTCTGACACCAGTTGTTTGTCTGTGTCAGCCCTTCCTGGAGAACATTTGTGTCAATGTGGGATTCAATTACAGCTCCTAATTTGCAATTATCTGCAAATGTAGTCAACCAGAGGCCTTGACTTAAGAAAAGTAAATGCCAAAAAAGATCAGTTCTAGGACTGATTCCTGAGGGACTCTGCTTGTAACTGGCCTCTTTGTAGAGGTGGACTCCCCTGTTCTAACTTCCTGGGCCTTTCTCTGAGTTAGCTGGCTATCCACTGGGTGACATTAGGGTTTGTACTTAACCTCTTGGGTTTTCAACTATGCCTAAGTGAGGTATTATGTCAAATGCTTTGGCCAGGTCAGGGTGGGCAGTGCAAACCATTTTGTCCATTTCTATTGCTTTGGTGGCCTTCATAAAGAAATCCATCAGGCTGAATAGGCATGACCTGTCCTTGCAGAAACCAAACTGGGTTGGATCCAGTTTCTGGAGGTTTCCTATGTCATTATCGATAATTTCCATGATAGTTCTTTCCATGGCTTTGCATATGAGACCAATGGGACTTACGGATGGGTTTTTAGTTTCCAGGGTCTGTAGATGACCCACTTTTATGCAGAGAGATCAGAACTTGGGATCAGTTGAATAGCCAGTTTGCAGTGGGCAATATATAAATTTATATTATGTTCATCTACATTTTCAATAATATACATATGAGAAATAATATCAAAAGCCTTGGCCAGATTAAAATAGGCAGCATACATGGAGTGATCACTGTCCAGTCCTGTGTAATATTTTCCAAGAAGATTATTAGGTTCAAGAGACATGACTTCACCTTTCAAAAACCAAATTGAATGGGGTCTAGGATCAATTAAGTTGCCTATGTCTTTATAAATCAGTTCTGCTATGATATATTATTACCTTTGCATATAAGTCTAGTGAGGCTGATTCCCAAAAATCACCTGAATCTGTGTAGGGCCTATCCTTGTGTAGGACAGTTACAGTTGCAGCTCTTCAGCCATCTGGCACAAACTTTGTGGATAAGCTGAAGCAGGACAGTTTAAGAAGAGGTTTGGATAGTGCGTACTTAGTACTGATGAGAATGCAGCCTGGTATGTTATCTGTTCCCATAGAAGTTTTGTTTTTAGTCTTTGATGGAGATCGTAAAACTTGTTCTAAAGTTTCAGGGATAATGGGGACAACAATTTTTGTAGGTGTGTTATAAAATCTAGCACAGAGTCTGTTTGCTAATATATTGGTTATATCCTTGGGACTGAAATATGCCATATTCTTATTGATGAGCTTAGTGCATTGTTAAATCATATTCCTTCATTTCCTGACATAATTGAAGAAAGATTTGTAGTTTCCTTTGGTATCTACAGTGACCTTAACTTTATACTCTGTTTTACATTTTATTTGGTATTCCTGTGTTCATTCCTGCCATGTTTCAGTGGGATCTTGAATTAGGGGAATGGGGAATTATATAACTTTTCAATATTTTCCTTCTTTTTGTTGTACAGTTTATTGGAGTTCCAGCAGAGAGGTTTATTTCAGAATTTGCCATTTTAGTTAGGGGCAGATGGGTACAGAGTTTTGTATGCAGATATGCAACTTTGCATGTGTTGGTAAAAACTGGAAGAGAATGTGGCAGCTTTTTCATTGGGTCCATTTGCATGGGTTTGTTGATAATTTTGCATAGGTCTTCTATAGGCTGAAGTAGTTAGAAGAGGTCAGAAGCCCCTTAGCCTTAATGACACTGACCACAACACTCAACTACAACACTTATTTATCAATACTTTTGTTAAAAATGTAATTTAATTTGGATACATACAAAACTGGGCTGATGCTACCAAACCAGTAACAAGAGTCAGCAACAGGAGGAAACGAAAACAGTGACCCAGTAGAATATTCTTTAGCATAACAATGTTTCAATTCACTGACTGCCCCAATGGGCTGGCAGTCTTAAATCTACCTTTTGTATCAGTGATACTCAAACAAGAAGAAATATTTAGCAGATCTATATACAACAGTCAGTTCAAAGTCTCTCTTTGACAGAACTTGTACTGGAAAAACATAGTTTTGTACAGCACCTTTAATGTTGAACAAACCGAAGCCTCTGGTTCCCAAAGCTTTGCACTGGCAGTTCTCCAGTAAGGCATTGCTTTTTTTTGTCTGGGTCTCATCTACTGGGAATTCCACTGGAAGTACCAAAATGCAAATCAGTGCTGCCACCTCATGCTGACTGTTCTTGCCTAAGTACCTCTCTCATTTATACAATATTATAGACTTCTCTGACTTGCATACTAGCTACTTCTGCCATATTGTTATTTTCCTGGCCTTATAAAAGGTTCAGATGTGTATCTGCTTTCCATTACCTGTTTACAAGTAACTCTCTTATAAGATTCAGTCCTGATTCTTTGCTTCTGTGTGTATGTTCTCTACTGTTAGTATACTAACCCCTATTTCCCTACATTCCAGAGATACTCCACTTAGATTTAACTACAGCATCGGCTTATTATGCATCTCTCTATTTGTGCCTGCCAATGCTATCTGCTAGGCATTTCCCAGAGGAACCATTGTATTGGTTTACGGATGGCATACCCTACCTTTAATTCGCTGACTCCAAACCTGCTGGAAGGTCTGTGTGCCTTGTACAGACCAAATGGTCTGGCAAAGTGGGTCTCAAGATTCCAAATGGTTGTCTTTCCTGATACGTGGCTAGGAACTTATTCAGAAATGAAACCTAGTCTCTCACTTAGAATTCCCTGCTACGGGCATGTCTGATATATTCTCCTTATCGACTAACATGTGCCCTCTCCATATATTCTTGCACAATGGCATTATTAGTTTTATTCTGTCTTACAAAACAATGCTGAATATAAAAGTATAAAGACTAGTCTGCTATATCGCATGGGCACATAGCAAGTTTTAGACACCAGAGAACCGTGCAGTCACTCGGGCCCCCTTATTGTGGGGTGCCCCCAACCACAGCAAGTTATCTTATTCTGATAATTTGTACATATTTGTCAAACAAACAGAATCTGGTAGATCAATATTTTGTACTTAATAAACTAGGTGGGTGGTAACTCATAGGATAAAGAGTTCTAAAGACTGACACCATTTCTCTTTTAAAATTCAGATATCTGTGGGTGTAGTACAGTACTTTGTCAAGCAGCAGATTTCATTACACATTATAACACTGACATAGTGACATATTTGACTTTGTTAAATTCTGCTGATGGGTATTTTTCCACTAAAACTAACATCATAGTTGGCATTAAGGTCCATTGAGACCCATGGCTGCAGGGAGCTCCTAATTATACTTGACTGTGTAGGGGATTTTCAAAAGCTACCATTGGTTGGGAGAAAAAGAAAGAAAAATGTATCATCCATTTTCTGACTGCACATTGCATCCTAATAAGGTTTGCGATACGACCCTGTTTGGTTAAAGTTGGTAATCACTGAATAAATATAAGTGAGTTAAGTGTTAGAGATTATAAACTCAATGTGACTGTTCTCAGTTCTTAAATGGGATTTTAAGAAGAGCAGATGCTCCTGCTCCTGATCTTTAGGGACATTTTTCTCTTACAGGGAGTTTTATAAATATTAGCAGGAAACCAGGCACAAGTCTCAACTTCTTTGTTCAAGAATTATTGGCAAAGCCAAAACTAATGGCAGAATATTTTTTTATGAATTTATTATATTGGATAAATGGGTAGGTGGACTGGTCCTCAGACCCTTTTCATCCATGACCCAAGGTCATAGGCAACAGTTGTAGTAACAGTACAAACAGTGGAACAAATAGCAAGACATATGTAACTTCTAAAATAGTAAACAAAACATATACAGAAATAGACATTCACATTCTTAAGAGTTTTAGAATGCAAAATGACAGTTTCGGCATAGTATATACAAAAAGAACATTAAACCATTCTGGACATGATAGTTACAATATGTACATGTAGGAAGCTATTTTGCATTATATGATAGTAGATGAAGAGAGAAGTGTAACATTTTTATTAACACATTATATCATGATGTGAACACAACTTTAGGAGAGACTTTTTATTTATTATAATAGCTGCTACCATTTGGCTTAACTTACTACGCACCTGAATAAAGGCAAAATCAAGAACACTTTTTAAAGATTACTCTAATTCGCTTAAAAGTTAATAGCAGTGATATGGATTTTTTGTCAGTGTGCATTTCCTGAACAATATGAAGGAGGAAACTCTAATATCTGGCATTGCTGTCTGTCTATAATCTTAAATGATATACAAACAGATCAAACATTTTACAAGGGTCAGAGCAAGAATTTGAGACAAAATCAGGGGTATTCTGTGAAATTTGTTACAGTGACTGTCATGTATTATTACTCCATAAAGGTGAGTACAAGTGACTTAACTATGCTGTTTGATGACTGCTAAATAACAGTCACTTATCTGGTGTGACAGTAATAGTGTCACAATGTGTTGATATTTGTCAGCATTGCTATTATGTTTTGTATGTTGGCGGGGGTGGGGGGATTGTAATGTATTAAAGACTGACAAGATAGCCATAATTCCTTTACTTTCCACCACATTAATAGACCTTACACATGGTAGGTGGCTAACTCTGATGGCAGGATGTGTGTGAAAGCAACATCTCACTCACACAGTGGCGCAGCAGTCAGCATTGCCATGTAGAACTGCTTTGTTCTGGTTGAGTTCCTGGCTTTGACTTTTTATGTAGTGTCTGCTTGCCCTCTTTCTCTCTGTATGCTTTTACGAATGTGCTCTGGTTTCCTCCATCAGGCCAAAGACATTTTATAGGTGAGCTGGCATCCCTCCAGTTTCTCTGAAGGTGAGCATGCAGTGTGTTTATGTTTCTGCATCTTGTGATAGACTTGCCTTGTCAGGGCAGTATCTGTGTGAGTGCTGTTTATTTACATATAATGCTAGGCACTTGCATAACTCTTCTAGGTAGCAATAAAGAAAAATGCAGTTAACAAGTAATTATCTTTCAGACATAAGACTTAAAATTAATCATATGACCATTACAGCTTCTAGATGTCTAGTGGAGGTTTATGTTCAGCCATTGAACAGAAAAAAACATTGATTGGCACATTTCGTTGAAGATTCTGTTCATCTAGCCATTTGAGCAAGAACAAATTATGGTAGGGATCAGGAAATGTGTCTTTTCCCCACTGTAGTGCAATCTTAGAGTTGGTGTATATAATTAGCAGAGGTGTGGGGAGTGCAGCCCCCTACATGAGGAGTTTTGCAGAATTGCATTTTTGATGTAATGCTGTTTGTTGATTTTTCCATTCTATGGCTGAACATAGACCCGTCTAGTGCACACCTCTCAACTGTCCAGATTTTTGCAGAATGTAGATTTTTACCTGATATTTTTGCTCTGTTGTTCATAAAATTTGTGTTTTTTTTTTTACATAGGATCGAGGTTGGTAATGACAAAATGCTGACAGACATTTGAGTTTCAAACTTCAAATCCTTCAGAAAATGTATGCTAACACAAATACTTTTATTCTATCAACTTTCTAAGTTTATGAGCAATATTTAAAATCTGTCCCTATGTTCAAGCCCTTCTCCCTCATTATTCGTGGCTTTGTCCAGATTTCCCTGGTTAAGAGGTTGAGAGGTATGTCTGGTGGCTCCCACATCCCAGGATGTATTTATGGATTTTGATATAGATTTAGTGGTGGTCTCTTCCCTCAACCATACCCATTCTAAAACCAACAATGCTCAGAGGTGTGTACACAAGACTGGTAAACTTGTGTGTGGGTTGGGGACAGTGCAGTCCTAATTTCTTTAATTTTCCTAACAATCAAACCTCAGAAGTATGCAAAGGAGATCATTATAGTTTCTGCTGGGGCTGGGGTCAGTGTGGTCATGGTTTCTTTTATATCTCTCACAGACCTCAGAGGTGGCAAAGAAGATCATTATAGCTTGTATAGGGGCAGTGTACTGTCTAGGAGCAACAAGTTGGAATTTAATTCTGTGATAATTTTTTTCACAATTACACATCAGCTACAGGTGACTGTCTTTTAGAGGTAGGGGCAATGAGGCATGCATGCTATGTGCATGTATGAGAGCATTCACCTGAAATACATGACTGTATCACCCCGAGCTAACATCAGAGGGTAAGCAGGGAAACAGGCAGCATTCCCAGATAGGATTTGTGTATCCTTCTTCTCAGACATTTATATTTACAGTTTATTGTGAGCCACTATTTTGTCAGTTTTGAACATTAAGCCTTGGATACAATTTATGCCTTCTTTAAAAGAAAAAAAAATATGATGGAATTTATTTTCTTACGCATGATTTTTGTTCTGGCCACTACTCATCAAAATTGAGAAAATACTCTAAAATGCACCTTAGAGTATCCATAACCATATGGCTTAATTCAGTTATTTCATACGTGGTTACTAGTGTGCTCTCTTGTCCTGTTAAGGTGTGTTGAAATGATGTTGACTGACAAGTAGATAAAACCTAACATTGTTGGACTACAGAAATACTTCTTTATGAGATGATAACTGGCACAATGATTCTCAATATCTTTCATTATACCATGCCAGTAGGAACTGGCTAAGATCCTTCCTTTAGTCTTATCCATGACCAAATGGCCCCCAAATACATCTGTGGGGAATTTTCATGACTACTGGTCTAAATTCCTCAGGTACTACTAGATGTCTTGTAATCTCCACTATCTTTTTTGCTACACTACACAGCAGGTCATTTTGTATTTCAAAATATGGGTAGGTTGGTTCTGACCCCAAAGGGGAATCCACCCCCACTACTCTGGCCCCTGGCATGGTTCAGTGTCTCATCCTTTCACTGGGACTTTTTAAAATTCATATGATGTTGTTGGAGCCTGGGCAGGCTGGGATCCCATTCATTCACTGTATCTCAAAAGGTAGAAGGCACTGTCTCTGACCTAGGAAGGCAGATACAGGAATCTCCATGTCCCATTCCTGTCCAAGGAAGAGTATCTCACTCCAGTGCTTTGAAGGATTCTCTTTACTATCTCCTGAATTTGAAGCCTCACAAAGACTTGGGTTCCTTACTTTTCTTGACTCTTTCTTAAATTTCATCCTGACTTTTGGTCATTAGGATTCCTCACTTTTTTGACTTTATCTTGTTACTTCTTCCCATCTCTGAATTCCCAGTACCTTGTCTCTTCTCTGGGAAATTGTCTTCCTCTACCCTTAATTTGTGCTTGTGCAAAGCAGGGGCCCAGGTTTTCTGCTTCTCTAGATAAATGTATTCAGACTTTAGTTTTCCATGGGACTTCCACTGTGACTCTTGATCTCATATAACCCCTGCTATTACAAATCTACAGGTTGTTGTGGGCATCTTATCCTGTGAATTAATGGAAGGTTTTATCACTACTCCTACAATAGGTGCTGGGTTGGGTTCCTTAGAATTATTTCCCTGCCACTGTTTCCACGGGCCAGTAAAAGATAGGAAATCTTTCCATCTTATTATATCTTATATGAGATAAGGCAATGTACCACTGGTTACAAAACTTTCCCAAATTGTTTTTTCTACCTCCACTTCGACAGCCAGGTTGCATCTTCTTCAGGACTTTTATGACTGAGACTTCTTTTTACAGATGTATTGGGCTTTTAGTAAGATAATATTGTTACCAAGATCTAAGAAACCTTGCAGTTCTTGCCCAGCTATTTTTATCAGCACAACACACAATCTCACAACAGCCTGCCCCCTCTCTGATAATAGAAACCACCCAGACTCCTTTCCCACTTTTTACTATCACCCACATATCCCCCCTTCTCACTAACCTAGAGTAACAAAGCTAACAGCACCTAGCAGCTATATGGACTAACAAAACAACAATTACTATGCTCAGTATCCACTTCTCTATGTTGTCAACATGGATTCACTTCATAATCTCGAAATACTGAAATCCCGAATTTCAGTAACTTGAGACCATGAAGCCGAAAATCCATAAACCCAAAACCCCAGAAGCACGAAATTTAAAATCGCGACTTCTACACTAAACATACCGCAGACACAAACACAAACATACACACCCCTACACATACACAAACACTTACCCTATATACAAGCAGGGGGGCATGCCCCCCTGCACCCCCGTGTGGGAGGGCTGCGCCACCCACATCCCCCCCTACTTAAATATACTAACTCCGAGGTCACACTACACAAACACACAAAAACACCACCACACAAGCTACATTCCCCTCACACACATATATCACACTAACAAAACACACAGACACACACTAAAGCCCCTACCCAAAACCCGTAAAACACAAACACTTACCTACATATTCAACCACCCACTCACTCACCGCAACACCAGAACCACTAATTCAAAATCTCTGACCTTCAGGATTTTGAATTTTGCACTTCTGGGGTTTCGGTATTCTGCACTTTCGCCTTTCTGGTCTTGAGCTACTGAAACTTAGGATTTCAGTAGTTCAAGATTATGAAGGGAACCCTGTCACCACACCTATGCTAAAATTAAGAACTACTCCTGCTATGAAAGAAAAAAAAATGTCATATAAATTTATGTAAAAATGATCTGGTCTTGACCAACCTGGATGTAGCTTGACAGGACCAATTGCCTCTTCCATCTTCTATGTCTTTAGTGGCTTGTATGGGAGTATCTAACTTATTTTACCCACAATATCTGGCAATGTGCCCTTGTTTAGCACATTTAAAGCACAGGATAGGAGACATGATCCCTTTAATCTTATTTATAACTTTATCAACTATCTTGGTAGATGACTGTTTGAACACATTCTTATAGGACAATATTCTTTCTACCAAAGTTACAATGCTTTTATCATCTTGTGTGTCATCTTAACACACCCAGATCTTAATAGCTGCTGGTAAAGCTCTTTAAATCAGTCTATCACAAGTATTTCTGACAAGGTTAACTTGCTGTAAAAATGTTCTGGATCTAGCCAAAATTTAACCATGTATATTAATTCAAACAGTACTGCTCTAAATATTCTAATTTTGGATAATGTCCATTTGTGAAACTTAAGCACGAGTGTCTTATAACTTACTCCTGCCCTTACCTAAAAGCTTTTGCCTTACTTTGTGAAAAGCACTGCACTCTGTACTAGGAATGAAGAAAATTGATCCCAGCCCACCTGGTTGCCATTTCACTCAAAGATTACTGAGTACACCTCAAAGTTATCATCACTACTGAAAGGCTTGTGAGGAGGTGGGAACCTTGGCTGAGAGGTGGACTTGGGTGCAGCTGCCAATCCATCAGCATGGGCAACTATTGTTTGTAGCAGGTGCTCTGTGGTGGTCATCATGTATCTCCTAAACTCTCAGCTAAAATGCCAGCTCTTTTTTCTTCAGAAACATTTTACAGATATATGGTTCAGTAGCAAAAATCCACCAGCTTGCCACGCGGAATTAAATTTCAATGTTCAGCTGTGACAGCTGGAATCAGAATTTCCATTAATTTGTGAAATTTTAGCTGCCCACTGCATCCATAAGCTGTAAAGGTTTCAAGCAGCAATGTTTGTA
>NC_056744.1:546482830-546620330 GCF_019279795.1 Protopterus annectens
ACGTTTTAATTTCCAGTGGTGTTGAGATATCCCAGCCCCAGTGTCACATCACATCTTATGACAAGTAAAAGCCAAGACCTTTTCTGCCCTCCCCTCCACTTATTGACTCTGTACAATACACCATCTCCTACACTTAAGAGAGATTAAGGAATCCAAGGCTTGTGGCCAAATTGCAGGGGGGCAAGTAAACGGTATCTGTTACAGGAAACAAGTACCATCTGAAAGTGTTTAGAGTAATAACACATTCACAAAAATGACTGAAGTTTAACCACATGCCAACAAAAGTAATCAAAATAACCAAACCAGAAATGGATCAGCTCTTACAGATCAACACAGCATCTCAAGTGTCACTATACACATGCACTTGTACAATCTTATCACAATGCTCTTAATTGACCACATGTTAATAAGAAGGGAGCTGGGTTTAAGGTTCTCAAAAAAAATAAAATTCTGTTTTGATGAGATGAAATCTGGTAACTATACATATGATTTTTAAATGTAATTTCTACTCCTTACTGTGATTTCATTACAGTTTTGTAATGCTTCCTTACATATGCAAAATTCTGTGCATAGAACACCCAATAGTAAGTATAAGAAGAAATATAGGTTGCTCTGAATGAGTGCTCTAGCCTAAAATGCTAAATTCCATGAACAACCTGTGTTTTTCCAATCCTCAAACATTCCCAAATTGGAATTTACCTGCATTTTTCCAGGAAAAATGGGAAATTGGGGTCTCTACTAATAAGGTATCCTGAAAGAATAAAGTAAAACTTTAAGGAAAAACAGGCTAGTGGTAGAAAGCAAATATTTACAAAACTCAGCCTCATAAATTGGTCAACAATTTATATTTTTATACTAGTGTCACAGTAACAAATGACGGTGTGCTTTCTTTCCACTGCAGTCCATTGCTGATAGGTATAATACAAAGCAAAAGGCCACTTTCTCAGCATGGCAGGTTTTAATGACTAAAATTAAAGCCCAATACGATATTGCAGTTCAGGGTATCATATTAGTTGGCATTATGAGACCAATAAGCATAATGGAATGTAATCTGGATTAAAAAATAATCATCATTAATGTTCCAGGCCCTTCTCAGTATGGAGAACATCGATGTCTGTGCTGTAACTGAAACCTGGTTCAAGGCTCCTGAGAGCACCCCGGCACTATTAGGTTTTACCTCATATCATGCGTTCCGGCCCCAAAACCCGGACCACTCCACAAAAGGAGGGGGTGTATCCATATTCATAAAGGATACTCACACCTCCAGGTTGGTGGCAACGCATGAAGCTTCGGAAACCATCCAGGTGCAACTAACAATAGGCAAAACTGCTCTACAAATTGTAGCATGCTACAGGCCTCCCTCTCAAACTCAGGAACCCCACACAGCCTTCCTGAAGACACTGGAGGGTATAAATGTATCTCCAAACACCATCATATTGGGTGACTTCAACTACCCGAATATAGACTGGGAACATTACTCAAGCCCTAACTTTCTAGCCCAACGGTTCCTGGAGTTCATAAATTCAAATGTCATGGAACAGCTAGTCACTGTTCCCACGAGAGGAGAAAATATACTAGATCTCATTGTCACAAACATGGGGACAAAATGCTCCACACCGGAAGTATATCCCTCATTGGTGAGATCTGATCATAAACTAATCTCACTGGAAATCCACATCCGCCCCCACCCCAAACAAAAGACCATAGTGAAGAACTTCTCTAAAGCAAACTTCACACTACTCAAGACTGGTGTGGTATCCTTCAAGGCCCCTGAGTCAGAGGAAACCACAACCCAAGCTGCGGAAGCCCTTACAAATGCCTTCTATGAACACCTCCAGGACTGCATGGATCAGGCAATCCCAAATAAAACCAAGACTCTTTCCACAAAGGGCAAACGTCCAGTCTGGTGGACCCCAGCCATTAACAAACTTTACAATAAGAGGAGAAAGCTATTACATGATAGAACAAAATCCATAAAAGGGAAGTCACCCCTGATCATTATTAGTAAAAATTACGAGCACTCATAAAATCAACTAAGGCCAATTTTGAGAGAAAAATTGCCATGGATTCAAAGGACAATCATAAGGCCTTTTTCAGCTATGTTAGGAACCTGGGTGGAAACTCACAGATATGCTCAGAATTAGTCCAAAATGATACAAAAATCACTGAACCCACAGACATTGCCAACATACTGGCAGACAGGTTCAGTGCAAACTTCACCCCTCTCCCCTAAAGGAGAGATAACTATCCCAGCCGAGTGTAGCCTCCCGGACATCTCAAATGCGCAGGTGAAAGCTGCTCTCTCTAAAGCTAAAAACACAGCATCAATGGGACCGGATGGTGTCCCCGGCTGTGTGCTACACGAGCTAAATGAGGAATTAAACCCGCACATAAGGCAGCTGTTTAATCTCAGCCTTACCACAGGATACGTGCCCAAGGAGTGGCGACGGCAACTGTGGACCCACTCCACAAAGGTGGCGCCTCTACGGACCCTGGTAATTACCGCCCCATAAGCTTAACAAGTCTAGTCTGCAAAGCTATGGAGAGGATCATAATGGAGCTCATAAACAAAGATATAGGGGACTTGCAGACATTGGACCCGACCCAGTTTGGCTTTGTCAAGGGAAGATCATGCCTTTTGAACTTGGTCGACTTCTTGAAATAGTCACCAAGGCCATTGATGAGGGAAAGGCAGTCCATACAGCCTACCTTGACCTTGCAAGGCTTTCGACACAATACCCCACTCGGGTATTGTAGAAAAACTTACCAGCTTAAATGTAAACCCATATGTCACAAGATGGGTTGCAAACTGGCTTAAGGACAGAACCCACAGGGTTAGAGTTGCTGGCGCTGTGTCAGACTCCAAGCCGGTCACAAGTGGTGTCCCACAGGGCTCGGTCCTTGGCCCCTATTGTTTGGCATCTACTTCTCAGAAGTACAGGCCAACATGGGAGGACTTTGGCTGACAAAGTTTGCAGATGACTGCAAACTGGGCCATAGTGGAAAGTGCATCGGACACTGATATCCTTCAGAAGGGACTCACGGAAACAGATAGCTGGTGCCAGAGCCATGGCCTGAAGTTAAACGCCAAAAATGTATAGTCATACCCTTCGGGAAAAACAAGGTAACCCCAAGCTACCATATAGGTGGCAATCCACTAAGCACAGAAGAGGTTATCAGGGACTTGGGGACCCAGGTTGACAGTGGCCTTTCTTTTGACACTCACATTGCTAAAGTGGTTAGAAAGACCTTCTACATTGCCCACCTGATCATGAAGGGATTCACATCCAGATCTAGTGAGGTCATTGTTCCCTGTACTCTTCACTTATCAGACCAATGATCGAGTACAATGCCCCATTCGGGATGTATCTCACCCGACATCTGCAGCAATTGGAGAGACCCCAAAAGTTCCTCACCAAAAGGATAAAGGGACTCCAAAATCTGTCATATGCTGCCAGATTGAAGAAACTCCAGCTCTATTCAGTCGCATACCGTCTGCTCAGAGGTGACATGTGCCTGACATACAAGGCCATGTCCAACCCGGAATTAATGGACATGCTCCACCTCAAAAAATCCAAATCCACCAAAACCACTAGAGCAAGCGACTTAAACCTTAGCACGGATATAAATAGGACGTGCTGGAGGGATAGATTTATCACTCAGAGACTCCCTATGCTGTGGAATAAAATCCCGGTCCATGTGAGGCAGAGCACCTCGCTGACTCTGTTCAAGAGAAATCTAGACCTGTGGATGGGAGATCGTAGGTTTACCCCGGGAATCATCTCTGGGTCACTGCTGGACAGAGGCACAACAAACTAATGGGCACAGTATTTTTTCATATAAGGGGTGGCGTAAGCCACAATAATTTGGGCTAGGCTTATAAATGCCTTAGGGCAGATAGCCTAGTATAAACCTATGAACCTATGAACCTAAAAAAGCAAACTGAACTATACAATGCAGAGCCTAGTGGACACAATAACAATTTCCTGCATGATTTTAAATGTACAAAAAATGCAATACAAGGAAACTAACTGGTAGGAATATGTAGTGAACCACTTTGAAATATGATAAGAGTAGCAAGCTGTTTTTTCAGAACGGCTCCCCTTTAAGTAATGTATATTGATTATACCAACATAATCTGATATTTATTCTAAGTGAATGAAAATGTTGAAGACAATTATACAATCTTATCACACAGGTGCTAACTGACCAACGGAAGAAAAAGAACAAAATATTGATGATATACATTGAGAAGTTAATGAACTGAAATCATTTAGTGCAAACTGACCAAATAAATAAATAAATACATATGTGCCACTGGAACTATAAACAAGAAATCCAGAAAATGATGGAAGATGCTACCAAAAGGATTTATATGCTTACAAAAGGAACGCTAGGCATAAAATAAAATCCCAGTCTTCAAAGATTGCTGTCATAAATAATCAACAATCCTGAAGCTGATAAAACAGATTGGAGTCAAGATAAAATTTAAAGATAATGTTAGCATTAAATTAAGGCAGTCACTTAACTGCATAACTCTAGAAGTCAGTAATTTAATATGATAAAAAAAAAAAAAACAGCCGTCTTACTATGCATTTCAATAGCTGTCCATTTGAACAGCCAAAGACATAAGATATTAAATATGATAAAAAGACTCTAAATGAAAAGCCAGATGTAATGATTTTTTCTTCACCATGATAGGAGTGCATCTTCCAGAAATGGTGAATATATAAGTAGGAAATACTGCTTGAAGAAAAAAAAATAATATCCAGAGTGAAACTGTTTCAGTCCAACATATCAACACACAGACCACATCATAAAGGTATACCTCAAAGGCAGTACTTGATCCTTTATTCTTTTCTTTATACAATGACATACCTTGGGATTTTCCAAATGTTGCCTTTATACTATATGCTGATGATATGGTCTTTACTAGAGGAGGCAGTGATACAAAAGTTACCGCTTCCTCACTGTAGGACAATCTTAGCTTTATGTGGAATTTGCTAACCAATAACTGGCAAGTTATATACTCAAAGGACAGCTTCTTGTAGTATACCTTGTGAATACTTCACTACTAAGAACAATGATTCAATGATACCTTTGCATTATTTTAGACCAATGCCTTTCCTTCCATTTGATATGAAAACTCAAGTAAGGAACATGCTTATCTGATTCCAAATCACTTATCAAATTTCAAATGTATTCACACCTTAAGCTAAGTGAGTTATATTTATTTATTTTATTTTACATTTTTTTTATCTTGGTAGCAAACTGATCTCAACTGACGGTTTGCAGGTACTACCTAGTTTATAGCTATTAATGTGGTGCTTCCTAGAATAGAATATGGGTCCCCGTGATTGCTTCAGTATTACCATATAATACACCTCTATTGCAAGCATTGCAGAATAGGATAATCCTAAAGAACTCCACTGTACCATGCTAAGCAAAGGAAATTGATTTCCCATTTTAGCAAGAGTCACTTTTCCACCCAATATAAATACTTTCCACCTGTTACAGGAGGACTACTATACACCACTAAGTAATACACTGCATGTTAGGAATCAATTGCATACACTTCAAAATTCAGGTGTGTTTCAGTTTCTTAGCCCATCTCATAAACTACCTAAAACTGAAGCAGACTTTAATTGTACCAGCATGTTGGAATAACATACCAGAGAGTATAAGAGTATTTAATAACAACAATATTTTGCAAAAAATAAAATTCTTCTTAGCTGACAAGAATTAACACACATGTTTTAAGTGCACAGGTTAATCAAATGTGTGAGCTTTAAAACATAAACCAGAAAATGCAATATTGTCAAAACTAAGTAACCTGCTATAATGCACCTCACACTGTGTCTACTTATGGATAACCCTTCATAGCAACCCTTCAGTATGGCTCCACAAAAGGGGTGATAAGTTGTCCTAGTGACATCCAGGTAACTCCACATACTGGAAGCAAATTAGATTATATTGAAAAAGAACTGCGCAAACTGGATCCAAACAAAGCACAATGAGGTAACAGAATTAGTAACAATGACCTGAGAACACCTCAGCAAGAACTTACAGTACAATTATATCTATTATTCACTAGGTTATATAAATATGGGGAGAATCCTCAAGAGTGGAGACGTGCTTATTAAACCTGACTTCAAGGGAAAAGGGAGTAGGACCAATCCAGAGTCATAAAGACCCTTAAGTCTACTTTCATGTTGTAGAAAAATAATGGAGAAGGTAATATTAGATAAGTTATTGACAGAACTGGAGAGGGTAGGATTTGAAACCATATATCAGCATGCATATGTTGAAAACAGATCTAATACCACCTGTAACATGATGTTCTATAACAATATAATAACAGCCATGAATGACAAATTGTGCTGTGATGTAACTTATATAAATTTAACTTCAGCATTTGACAGGGTCATACACAAAACACTGATCAATAAATTAGTACAACTAGGTTCATAGGTAGGTTGACAAGCAGACTCAGCATAAGCAGCACTAAACATTTGCTCCCCTGTAGCTCTCAGCTCCTTGTAAAATCTACTCAACACTCAGCTGTATCTCTGAACTTTGCAGTACAAGAAATCTGGAAAAAGCCAAAATTTATTGGAGGGGGGGGGGAGAGACAAAAGCCCAAAAACCAGGGACATATTTTAAACATTACTTGTAAAATGTTGGAAAGTTGCTAGACTAAAATGCTGTGTTACTTCCATACATTTCACTGCGAAGTCTTGAACCCAGGACCCTGTTCAAAACAGTCAGAGCAACATACCACTATGCCAAATCAGCTGTTTTGTGAAAAAGAGGAAGACTGAAACTTAAATGTCTACCATTTAGTGAATTCAGTTCTCAACAAAGCTGTCAACCTCTTAGCACAAAACACCTGAACAAAGCCAATAATCGGGGAATACAGCCACTAAACATATTCAGTGAATTCAGTTCTCACCATAGCTTTAAACCTCTTAGCAAAACAACCTGGACAAAGCCAGTAATGGGGGAATACAGCCTCCAAACATATTCAGTGAACTCAGTTCTTACCATAGCTCTCAACCTTAGCACAAAAAACCTGGACGAAGCCAATAATGGGGAATACAGTCCCAAAATAGGGACACATTTCAAATATCTATCTTATAAACTTAGAAAATTGCTAGAATAAAAGGTTTTGTGTTACCATATACTTTCTGGAGAATATGAAGTCTGAAATTCAAATCCTTGTCATTTTTATTTAACATTTGTTAACCAGGAAAGTCTGACTTAGAACAAAAGCCAGTTTTCAGCAGAGGCCCACAGAGAAACACTCCAGACACATATCTTTGTAAAATGGGAGGACACCAGAGCACCCAAAGGAAACCCTCAAACACAGAGAGGACACTCAGACTCCACACAGAAGGCACCCCAGCCAAGACTCAAACCAGAGAACCTGTAGCTGTCAGACAACAATGCTATCACTGTACACTGCACCACTGACTGTATAAAGACACAAAAATACAGAAACCACAGATTTTATGAGGAACAGAACAGAACAAATATGAGGCAAAAATCTGCAAATGGTGGTGGGTAGGGAATTCAGGCTCTTGCCTCCTGGGCCCAAGGTACAGGGTTCAAGCCTGTGGTATTCTCTACCCACCACCATATAGCACCTGCAAACGTCCACGATGGGAGCAAGTCCTTCCCGCGAGAGCAGAGCAAGCTGGGTGCTACCCAGCCTGCGGACGTTGCAGTCTGAATCCCCTTCCAGTCTATGCAGTTGTAACTGCATAGACTTCTGGGATAGTGCTGCTGAATGCTCTCTTGCTAATCCGGACTGCTGGTGAGACAGTCTGGATTCTGTGTGCATGCTCCAGACTGGTTCACCAGCAGTCCGGAAATGCCACGAGTGTGCATGTGCGATGTTCTGTGACTCACGTTTTGTTTTTTTATTAGTTTTTATTTTCTTATTAGTTTTTACTTTATTTTCTTTTTTGTTTTACAGCTGGGGGGGCTGCAGTCCTGCAGTCCAATAGCATGAGCCGCCTCTGGTACTGGCTCAAAATGACAGCTCTTACAATGATTGCTCTTCTGCTCTGGGCATGGAAGACAATCCTCTTTGACATCCCACTTAACCTGGCTTTATATGAGCAAAAGTTCTGGCAAATATACCAAAGTGAGTCCTCAGGAAAAGAACTATAAGCATATCTGTCTATTTTTTCAAATGTTTATGCTGTAACATGAAAAGGGACATCACCAGCTTTCTTTTCCTTTTCTTTCTCCACTTTTTCACATTCTTTAGGCAGTCCAAGGACTTCTCTTCTGTATTAGATGGTGTGTGGTGGTATAATATAATGGACAAGTGGATTGTGTTGTTACTGGAGCTTGTGTATAACAACAGAATAGGATACAAGCTTTTGCTAAGACTTATGTGTCTTGTATTAAACTTAAGATATATTTTTCTTGCTCTCTAATACACTATTTTAATTGTTAGGATTTTCTTCTCTGCTTTTGCCCTCTCTTTTTAGTGTAAATTGAATATCAATTGATGATTGTTATGTCATAAGGCTAATAATGTAATGTACATCTTGTCTACTAATTATATTTCTTTGTTTTTGCAATCTATTATACTGCATCAAATCAGCCAAAAAATGCTGTTTTTAAAAATATCTAATAATGAATATTTAACAGATTGCATTATCTTAGGTAGTTGCTAATTCATCTGTAAATAACTTAGGCTGTTGGACAATATTTTCTTTATTGTAAATAAACTTAGTATATTTAAATAATAAGCCTTTATTTGTAAAATATGCTGGCCCTTCATTGTTAAACTCCATTTCGGGGAACTGTTTATCTGCATTTATTTTTTAATTTCTTACCTCAACTAATATATTTTCTTGTTGCTGAAAAACAGTTTGAAGTTGTTCTGTCTAAGCTATCTGATTAAACTGAATACATGGACTCCTATCATTTGAAACTCATTTGACTGAAACTCAAATTGTTGAACTTATTTGACTAAATTGCAATCAATAGAAAACATTTTACATACCAAAATGCAGTCTAAAGACAATAATGTATTTGCAACAAATTTAGGTGTGCAATGTGACAGGCGGCACTGCCGATCCACACATAATCTTCTGGACTCACTTTCCTAGTAACTCATATGATCAGAAAATAACGACCACATACTGCCTATTCACTTCTTCACTTGTCTATCAATTGTGATTCAGTCAAACGAATTTTCATTCAAATGTGTTGTCAGTCAGATGAGTTCAGTCATTTGAGTTTCAGTCAAATCAGTGTTAATCAAATGATAGAAATCCAAATATATTGCAATCTGTCAAGACAATGCTTTGTAGCATTCTAGTGAACAATGTAAAACTTTATTTCATGGGTGCCAGTCTTGTTTGTGAAACACTAGTGATTGAATGTCATTTCTGTGATCACTAGTATGTGATCGGCCATCTTTTCAGCAGAAAGACAAACTGACAGTATACCAGGGATTTCTCTTTTCTCATGTTGATATGACCTCAAAGCGTACATATATAAGTAGCTTGAGTGTGTAGATGGAGAGGTGCAGTGTTTTTTTTTTTATGTGAATTTTATTCCTGATTGCTGTTCACATTCCGGACATTTTGGCTATTTGTGATCACACTTTTGTGAGGTGACCACAAACAATAAACACACTTTTGTCAGAGAGCCCAGTTCACTCTGTATTTGCATGTTGTAGATGTTTCTTTATACTAGACAAGATGAAATGTGTTTCTGTGTCTGCTGTGTTCTATTGTAATGTATCTTCCATTCTCTTGTTATACATATGTGTTGTTTTCTGCTTTAAGGTTTAAGTCATGGCAGAAAAAGGTCTTCTGACCAGCTTACTAACCCAGTTGTCAAATGTAAACTAACAAAATAAATAAGCAAATTCTACATCGGTAAAAAATATAGGCTACCTGTTGTGGAGTAGATCACCTTACAGACTCTCCAAACGCATTGGAGTGGCTGGTTTTCCCTGGGACTAACTAGTTAAAATAAAAAGAAAAATGTGCTTGTTCAAAGTAATCCAGTGTTGTGTTCATGTAGGTATTTTGCAGTTAGACACCTAACCAGAGAGAACATATACATTTTCAAAATCAAGCAATAAAAACACAGAGCAAGCCTTCTTTGAGCTTTAAGTTGTCCAATTTATTCAAAGTAATGAGCACTTTTGTCTATCAGACTTCATCAGATGCAACGTTATTTCCTGACTACTTTTTGAGGAAGAAACATTGTGATAGATGAAAGTCCTCATTACTTTGAATAAACTGGATAACTTAAAGCTCAAAGACGGATTGCTTCATGTTTTTATTGCTTGATTTTGAGAATGTGTATATTCTGCTCAGGTTACCTATCTGCCTGCAGAATGTCTACAAGTTCTACATCAAAAAATTTAACCCGGTGAGTGGAGTCTTCATGGAAATGGACTCAGGGAAGTATAGATATGCCACAATTACTAAAAACGTTTTTAAATGAAATTAATGCTATGATGAAAATAGCAGTTGTACCATATTTTGAACTGCCCACCATTTAGTTGTAGGCAGGAGTGAAGTGTGTTCAAACTTAAAAAATATTACTGTAACACAGGCAAATTGCAGTATTTTTCATGTTTTAATTGTAATAAAATTAGTTATAAGGCATTTGTAAATTATATTAATGAATGTAAAAAAGTATCAGAAGTACCACACTAACAGTTGGTATTATTTGATGCTGCATAATCTGACTTTTTAAGGTTAGCTAACACTTACCTGGTTGATGATGAAGATAGTCATTTTATGGAAGAGGCTTCCTGCTTTATAATTATAAAATTATATTAATTTGATTTATTAAATTGATTGATTGTCATCAGCCTCTTCCAAGTTCTTAAAAATATATACCCATGTTGAGCTACATCTTTTGTCTGGTAGAACAAGTATTTATTTTATTTTGAATTTGTTATCTATGGCAGAGCAGTGATCCACTGGATCTATTTCTGTCTCAGCCTGGGGAAACCACAATGGATACATGTCATTATATACAGAGTGAATGACAAAATGCAATATATATGCAGATATATACAAAGTGAATATCATAATTGGATTGAGGGTATACATGTGATAGATACATGTCATTATATACAGAGTGTCTGAAAAACACAATATATTCATGTATTATATACAGACTGGAGATCAGAAATAGCATGCTGCAAGAATCTAACTCAAAAATAGAGTCAGACCGCTGTATAGGTTCATAGGTTCATAGGTTCATACTAGGCTATCTGCCCTAGGGCATTTATAAGCCTAGCCAGAATGTGTTTGGCTTTCGCCACCCATTTTAAATTTATTTTGCTATGCCCTTTTTCGAGGTTAGTATACTGTGCATCTGTCTAACAGTGACACAGAAGTGATACCCGGGGTAAACCTACGATCTCCCATCCACTCATCAAGATTCCTCTTGAAGAGAGTCAATGAGGGACTCTGCCTAACCTGGACTGGGATTTTATTCCAGAGTGAAGGGAGCCTCTGGGTTATGAATCTGTCCCTCCAGCATGTCCTATTTATTTCAGTGCTGAGGTTCAAGTCTCTCGAGCGTAGCTCGATGGGATTTGGATTTTCTGAGGTGCAGCATGTCCATTAATTCCGGGTTGGACATGGCTTTATACGTCAGGCACAGATCGCCTCTGAACAGGCGGTATGCCACTGAGTAGAGCTGGAGTTTCTTTAACCGGGCAGCATATGGCATCTGTTTGAGCCCTTTGATCCTCTTGGTGAGGTACTTTTGGGGTCTTTCCAGTTGCTGCAGGTGTCTGGTAAGGTACATCCCAAAAGGGGCATTGTACTCAATTATGGGCCTGATGAGGGATGAGTAAAGAGGCACGATGACCTCCCTGATCTAGATGTGAATCCCTTCATGATTAGGTGGGCTATATAAAATGTTTTTCTAACCACTTTGGCCACGTGGTTGTCAAATGAGAGATTGCTATCAACTTGGGTCCCCAGGTCCCTAATTGCTTCTTCTGTACTTAATGGATTACCACCTATGTGGTAATTTGTGGGCACTTTGTTTTTGCCAAAGGGGATGACTATACACTTTTTGGCATTTAGCTTGAGGCCATGGCTCTGGCACCAGTTGTCTGTTTCTATGAGGCCCTTTTGGAGGATGCTTGTGTCGGCTGGAGAGTCGATTATGGCGCCCAGTTTTCAGTCATCTGCGAACTTGGTCAGCCACAGTCCTTCCGTGTTGGCCTGTACCTCCAAGAAATATATACCGAACAAGATAGGTCCCAGGACTGAGCCTTGTGGGACACCACTTGTAACTGGTTTGGAGTCTGACATGGCTCCAGCAATTCTAACCATGTGGGTTCTGTCCTTGAGCCAGTTTGCAATCCATCTAGTGACATAGGGGTTTATATTTAAGCTGGTGAGCTTATCTATAATGCCCGAGTAGGGTATTGTATCGAAGGCTTTTGCGAGGTCCAGGTAGGCTGTGTGGACCACCTTCCCCTCGTCAATGGCCTTGGTGACTGTTTCAAAGAAATCAACCAGGTTTAAGAGGCAGGATCTGCCCTTAACAAAGCCGAACTGGGTAGGATCCAGTGTCTGTAGGTCCCCAATATCTTTATTTATGAGGTCCATGATGATCCTTTCCATAGCTTTGCAGACCAAGCTAGTCAGGCTTATGGGGCGATAGTTTCCAGGATCCGTTGAGGCACCACCTTTATGGAGAGGGACCACTGTTGCTGTACGCCACTCTTTGGGCACATATCCTGTAGTAAGGCTGAGATTGAATGGTAGTTTTATGCTTGGGTTTAGCTCTTCTTGGAGTTCATGTAGGACGCAGCCCGGGACACCGTCTGGTCCCATTGATGCTGTGTTTTTTGCTTTGGAGAGGGCGGCTCTTACCTGAGCATCTGAGATGTCAGGGGGGCAGCACTCTGCTGGGATAGATATTTGCCCTTTTGGTGGGGAGGGGGGGGAGAAGTTTGCGCTGAACCTGTCAGCTAGGATGTTGGCAATGTCTGTGGGTTCAGTGTATTTTTTGTCATTTTGGACTAATTCTGAGCATATCTGGGAATTACCACCCAGGTTTCTAACATAACTAAAGAAAGCCTTGTGATTATCCTTAGTGTCCTGTGCAGTTTTTCTCTTGAAGCTGGCCTTAGAAAATTTTATGAGTGCCCGTAGTTTTTTGCTAATACTGATCAGTGATGCCTTCCCTTTTTGGGATTTTGCTCTATCATTTAGTAGCTTCCTCCTTCTATTGTATAGTTTGTTTATGGCTGGGGTCCACCAGACAGGACGTCTGCCTTTGGAGGATTGGGTCTTGGTTTTATTTGGGATTGCATGATCCATGCATTCCTGAAGGTGTTCATAGAATGCGTTTATAAAGGATTCTGCGGTCTGGGCCGTATTTTCCACAGGCCCGGGGGCTTTGAAGGATTCCACCTCGGTTTTGAGGAGTGTGAAATTTGCTTTAGAGAAGTTTTTCACTGTGGTTTTCTGGGCAGGGGGTGGGGTCGGGATGTGAATATCCAGTGAGATTAGTTTATGGTCTGATCTTACCAGTGAGGGATACACTTCTGGTCTGGAGCATAGAGTCCCCATGTTGGTGATGATCAGGTCCAGTATGTTTTCCCCTCTTGTGGGAGTGGTAACAAGTTGTTCCATAGCATTTGAGTTTATAAATTCTAGGAACCTTTGGGCTAGGGTGTTGGAGCTAGAGTAATGCTCCCAGTCTATGTTTGGGTAGTTGAAGTTGCCCAATATAATGGTGTTCGGAGAGACCTTCATATTTTCCAGTGTTCTCAGAAAGGCCGAGTGGGATTCCTGGGTTTGGGAAGGTGGTCTGTAGCAGGTTATAAACTGGAAGGCAGTTTTACCCACTGTTAGTTGCACATGGATAGTCTCTGATGCTTCGTGCTTTGCCACCAACCTGGAGGTGTGGGTATCTTTGATGAATATCGATACTCTCCCTCCTTTTGTGGTTCGGTCCAAGTTTTGGGGCCGAAAAGCATGGTATGAGGTATAACCTGGTAGTGCTGGGGTGCCCTCGGGAGCCCTGAACCAGGTTTCTGTTACTGCACAGATATCGATGTTCTCCATGCTAAGGAGAGTTTTGAGTGCGTGCATCTTGAGGTTTAGACTTCTGGCGTTGAGTAGCATTACTCTTAGTTTCTTATCCCTTGTGATACCTATGGAGGTGGGTTTGTCTTTTGAGCCTTGCCTAAAAAAGGCACTATGGGGGTAGCAAGAGCCTTTGCCAATATCCAAAAGCCCAGGGGTGACAGGTGCAAGCCGTCCCTAGCGAAGCATTGTGGCTTGTCGAGCATATCATCCCAAGCTGACAGGCATTGGATCCCCTTTGAATGACACCAGTACTTAAGCCAATTGTTGAAATTGATCATCTTGTCTTCATATTGTGGCATCATTCTTGGTGAGGGTAAGATGCTACTCAAGGTCAGGGTCATACCGGCCTGGGCTACATGCTCAGAGAGCTCCTTTATGTCTCTTTTCATGTAGTCCAGGGAGGTACGTCTCAGGTCATTCACACCAGCATGGACAATGACGGAGTCATATTTGTACTTGCCTTGGAGTGACCTGAGTGCTTGTGTTATGTGGCGGATCCTAGCACCCGACAGGCTGCTCACCGTGACCCTCTCCTTGTTCAGCCTGGTGAGCGGGACGTCAGTGTACCTGATGATAGAGTCACCTATTACAAGTGTATCAGGTGTGTTGTTTAGTCTTAAGGGCTGTGACTGTTCGGCACACTGGCTTTGTGAGATATGTGTTGCACGTGTTTTGTTTTGGGGTAGCGGTTGCTTGGGTGTCTGCTTTGGAGGTCTCTGCTGCTTAGGCAGATCTTTATTTAGAGCCTCCGAGTATGTTTTTGTGTGATTATGTGTTTGGTTTGCTGTTGTGGTAGGTCTATGTGAGACTGGAATTGTAGTGAGTGTGGTTTCCTTCTCCTCCTGACTGGTTATGCCAGTACTGAGTTGAGAGAGCTTAGCCTCCAGTTTGCCAATATGGTTGCATCTCTCACATGTGTTGGAATTTGTTGGGAGGAGGAGAAGGTTGTCTGTGTACATGAGGCAGTTGTAACATTGCCTCAAGATTCCCAGATTCACCAGCTGGACCGGAGAGGAGATTGACAATTGACCTTTGGACATGCTAGAATAATATTGGGAATTCCTTAATAATTGAAAACAAGGGCCAGTGGGGAGTGAGGGTGTAGTGCTTTTAATTTTTAGTGCTGACTTATATAATTGCTTTAGCACGCAAGTGCCAGGTAACTTAAGTGCAATGTGTTACAGGTAACTTAAATGCAAAAATGACAAACAGTAACTTTCTTTCAAGTGAAACAAGGAAATAAGTACAGTAAGCAATGCAGATATCATTAGTGATCCACAGAAGCGCTGAGAAGCCGCGTATTAGGTGGAATTAGCGTTCCAGGGAAATAAGCAAACAAACAACAAGGATATAAACAAAGCTAGATTCAGCAGGCCTGGATCTAGTCTATGCTACAGCAAACAAGGTGTACCAATTTTAGTAAGATACAGTTCAAATATTCAGGCACTATAAACCTTCAACCAGAAATACCCAGCTCAGAAGGGCAGAGTCCAGCCTCTTCTCCCACAAGAGTGCAGACCACGAACCTTCTTAATGTAAAATAACTGGCCTGAAGCCCAAGTGCCTAAACCAGAACTAATACACTTTAAGAATAACAGACACTGGGCTCTCAATCAGCAGTTCCCAACTTAGAAGGATGAAAGCTACCTGTCCTGCCACCACAGTGCATGCCACAAACCTTCCTAATGTAAAACAACTGGTCTGAAGCCCAAGTGCTTAATCCAAAAGACTTAGAATGATAGCTACACTTTAATCAAGTTACTACCAAGCAGTAATAAATACAATTGAATACTTTAGAGAATGCCTGGATTAGTGCTCAAGTTACACAAACAAAGCTAGATCCAGCAGGCCCGAATCCAGTCTATGCCACAGCAAACAAGGCGCACCAACTTCAGTAAGAAGCAGTTCAGATATGCATGCACTATAAGCCTTTAACCAGAAATTCCCAGCTCAGAAGGGCAGAGTCCAGCCTCTCCTCTCACAAGAGTGCAGACCACGAACCCTCTTAATGTAAAATAACTGGCCTGAAAGCCCAAGTGCTTAAACCAGAATTAATACACTTTTAGAATAACAGACACTGAGCCCTCAATCAGCAGTTCCCAACCTAGAAGGATGTAAGCTACCTGTTCTGCCACTACAGTGCAGACCACAAACCCTCTCAGTGCAAAACAACTGGTCTGAAGCCCAAGTGTTTAAACCAAAAGGCTTAGAATGAGTTACACCAAGCAGTAATAAATACAATTGAGTACTTTTAAGATGATGCAAAAGTAAAATAAAGTAGGTAGAAACACAAGTACAGTAAAAGCAGATGAAATTTTTTTTTTTTTTTTCTGAACAAGTGCTGAAATCAAAGAAACAGATTTGAGTGCTGAAACTAGAAAACTGGCTAGTTATAAGAAAAAAAAAACTAAGCTAGAAGGCTTCCCTCCAACACAGAAGGGTTTGGGGGCTCAGAAGCCTACAAATAGTCTATACCACTTAACAGGAAAGGCAGGAAACAAGCTTACATTTTTTTTTTCTGTTTCCCAGATGCCCTCTTTGTACGCAGTAGGAGTGCCTGAAATCAGAATATGATCTCACTGCACTCAGTTGAGTGAGCAAATGAGATGGGCCCAGAAGGAGTATCCAAACACAAATTTACAAGAGGGGCGTGCAGTTTCAAGGCCACTAATGTGTATGTAGATGGAAGAAGGGATATGACAAGAGAGAGATAGTAGCTGCATTTTGCTAAGTCTTGAAATGTGCTTTTATTTGTGATCAGAAAATGGGGTAAGAGGAATGATCTTTAAGAAAAGAGATTCCCACAATGTGGGACCATGGAGTAAGAAAGCATATTCTGTGCAGTAAAGTTTAGTTTGTGGGGTTTTGGTGCAGAGAACTTGAGTGATTATGGTTTCTAAGGTTATATGTAGATCATTGATGTTTCTAGACTGGAAAATGTGATTAGTATCTATTAGTGAGATTTGTTTGTCTGGTCAGAAAAGAATAATTAATGTTCTGTGTGATTCTGGAGCCTATAAAATGGCAGGAGGATTTGACCACAAAGCATGCAATTAGAAATATTTGTATTCATAACATAGAAACTTGACAAAGGCTGAACAAAGGGATTTGTATTACAATGAAATAGATAGGTATATCAATTTTTATTTTATATTCATAAAAGCAGCATTTTGGCAAGCTCAGTAACTGTGGAATCAGTACTGTGAGAAAAGTTGACCCCTCATTATTTTCAGAGTCTTAGAACATTGACTGTACTTTCCAGCTGAGTCGTAGCCTGTCTCTGAACCGTTTTGTCAAAACTTCTGAATTTGCATAAAGATTATACAAACCTGGGGCAATGTTGTATAAACTGAGGGAATGACTGCTTGCTTTTCTGTTTATCCATGACAATGTTTTTGAAATTCATTTTTACTAGCAAAATTTGACATTATAGGCCTTCAATAAATGGGGCTTAGATGATCAGAACATACCCCCCGCAGTACAGCCCATATTTTCTTAAATTGCTCTTCCTGGTTTTATATATTTTTAAAAGAGTCTGATTTTGTTTAATTAGGTAGACTGTCAATTACTGTAAGGGAAAACATTTATGATACTATTTTTACTTAATGATTAGTTAGTAATTGGGGAAATGGTATTGGGAAAGTGTAGCTGTATGACAAATTTTGCAGTTTAGTAGGCAAACTTTGAATTGCAGTTTTCAAGATATTCTGTATTTTTTATGTTGTTATAAGAAGGTTGTTTAAATACTGAAATGGCATGGTTATTCATTCAGGAAGTTTCTGATTATGTGAGAACTACAAAATTATTTTTTGGTAAGAATCTATGTTTCTTCTTTTATAACATGCAGACATCCTTTCAGGAGGCGTTCATTTATTGTTTTCATTGTTCATTTTTTGAGTATCAAATGAAAAATAGCTTCAGATATAATACTGATACAATATGAAATACAACTGCTCCCTACTGAGCATCAGTGTGGGTCCCCATAGTTTATTTAACTTTAGTCCCATGTTGTAATGCTTGCGTTCTGTTTTGGTTGAGATTGTGAGCAACTGATAGAGAATTACTTTATACCGTATATAGATAAGCAGCACTTAGCTGAAGTAAATATACTTGTTTTAAGATGTGGTTTGCACCCAAGCTACCATTCAAACTTGAATTATCCAGGTCCTAGTCTTGGCTTTATCCTTCTATGCTACACAGTCAGAATATGTACGTTGAACTTTAGCAACTTTTACTTAAAGCACTGAAATAGAGTATGAAGTGGCTGGTGATTAGAATTTGTGAGTCCAGATGTTTCTATTTCATTTGAAATCTGTAAATTCTATCCAAAACTGCTCACTGTTGGGAATAATGAGATCATGGGGACCAGATATCTGTGATGATTCTGCAGAACAGGTAACCTATGGGTGGATGAAGACTGAACTCCCAAGTGCCATTTGCTCAAAGTTCAACCTGCCAAGGATTCTGTTCCTCCATAAGAAATTATTAACTGTTAGCTAGTTTTGCTGGCAGTGATGCATTTGTTGGGGTAATTCCCACCTTCTTCGAGTTGGTGCAACCATGAAGTTGGTACATATAAGTCTGGGTTGGGGGACTTGCCCTCCACATCATGGTTCATGGTTACAGGGGAAAAGCATCCCCCCTTGCAAAAAAAAAAAAAAAAAACACAACATTTTTTTTGGGGGGGAGGGGGGGGCATTTTTTCAGGGAATGCAGTTCAGGGATTCCTATCCTTGAGAAAGTGAAATTCATCCACTAATCATGGAACCCTACAGGACATAGATAATACTACAATCCTGTACTCCCTTTCCTCGGTGCTAAAAGAGATGCTGCACAGTTCTAAGAGTTTAGAACATTCCAGTGAAGCAACCCAACAGAAACTAGCAGAGCACAGATAAGGAATGGCTAAGAAGCAACCCGTGTTAATGGAGCAACAAGTGGCCATTGTGAGGCACTTGAAATAATTTGTAGAATTACAATCTTGTAATAGGAATATTGAATCAAAGCTGAAGAGTCTGAAAATAGATTACATAGAAACAACCTCTGGCTCTTTGGCTTCTCTGAAGGCAAAGAATCTCAGCAACATATTTCCCTTAATTGTGAGGGAACTTACTAAGTTAATTAGTAACCACAAAGCACGAGAAATTGTCACACCAAGCAACAAAAACCTGTTCCACGAACAATAAAGGTCGTCCTCCCACACAAGTCCAGAAAGAAAGAATCCACCAGCGAAAATATATAAATGATTTATTTTCACACCAAACAAGTAAAATCTGAGCGCTTTCGTCTCCCTTCGGATTCATCTCTGAAGAAGTCTCCGAAGGGAGACGAAAGCGCTCAGATTTTACTTGTTTTACTTGTTTGGTGTGAAAATAAATCATTTATATATTTTCGCTGGTGGATTCTATCTTTCTGGACTTGTGTGGGAGGATGACCTTTATTGTTCGTGGAACAGGTTTTTGTTGCTTACTAAGTAAATTAATTAATCCAAAACAATTGAGTAAAAGATCTAACTTCATATCCTAGACAATTTATTGTTACGTTCCTGAAGCATACTGCACCAAAAGAGAGACTAAAAAAAAATCAAAGTAGATCACACAGTGCATGATTGTTAGCAATTTAGTCCAATTTGTATCATGGTGTTTCTGCCTTAGAAGGTTTATGGAGCACAGCTTCCAGGGGCAGTTCTGCATCGCAGCTTTACTGATTTTAACCAAAGATCTTAATTCTTCAGCTCTGAATTTCCTTCTGAAACCAGTTCTTTTTTAGACTTGAAAAAAGTACATCTCTGTGAATACACCAGCTGCATCTACTACACAGCCTGTTCAGGAATGTAAAAGGAAACCAAGATCATTACCAGGAAATCCAGTCAAAACTTGAGAAAGAAAAAGGATTGGGCAGCCTAGAATGATTAGTGACAATTCAGAAGAAATTATCTATGCCAAAGCAGTCTGGCATCATCTGTCATTTGTCATGAATGTCTTCATCTACTCACAGCTTCAAACACAATTAGTGCAATTATCATCAGAAGATGAAGAAGAAATTGATTCTACAACCACATGTTCAGTGAGTGGGAACAATGTGAGAGGGTTAATAATTATGAAGCCTTATATGGGCAATGATCTCTAAAACTGGGGAATCTGCATAAAAGGACACAAGGTTTTGATAGCTGTTTATGTGTTTTACCTGTGTCCTGCCACACACATTATACTCTTTGCTGAGATGTGCATATAATTCCCTTTTTGAAACAACTGTCAATTTATTGCCAAATAAATGTAGAAATGGACCACAGTAATTTTGCCATGCAGGCTGTTAAACAAGGTTGTGAGCAGTAATTTTTGGTTCAACTTACAGTCCGTTTATCTGTTCTTCATGATTATACCTTCCCCTTTAATGTTGACCATGTTGTAGTTTCTGAGAAAATGGTATGTATGTTGTCAATACAAACTAAAAGTACATTTATCATTTCTGGATATGGCTAGGCAGCTTTCACTTTGTGAAGCCCACTAGTAGTGTGTCTGTATCTATGGAAACTTGTCTGCAGGTGTGAAAGGTCTTTTGACCTTGAACTTTATTCCTAGACAGCAGCATGCACATTCTTATCTTAGCGGAGTAGGCTAAACTCAGCTCAAGTTTTTTTCTTTACTAGAGCAACTAAGAGTGAAGGCACACACACAGACTTCATATTTATTTTCCATAATATTAAGATAAGAATTTATGCACACTTAGTCAATCAATTTTTTTATTATTTTTATTTTATTTACATTTGTTGACCGGGAGTGTTCGACTGGACGTAGGTCCATTTTCAGCGGAGGCCCGGGGAGAAAAGCTCCACAGTTTAAATAAACAGACAGTAGTTACATTGGATTACATAGCGATTAACAATTTAACATAGCAATTAATTACAAACATATTTACAGATGAAGAACATAGTACATCAGTAGACAACTAGAATCTTTATCTGTGAAGTACATAACAGACATTAACAAATGTTACAATAAGAAGTTCCTGCTGTATAAAAAGTACTAGGCTTATGAGCATCTGAGCTTGCTATAATCAAGGTAGTTAGTGGGGTGGAAAGAAAGGTAGTGGTTGGATGGGGTGGGTGATATTTGAGTGGGAGTTGCAAGGGCATAGCCAGCATGTTTTTAGGTATGCTTTTAGTAAAGTTTTGAAGTGGGTGCATGATGGTATGGAGGTAATTGTGGGTGGGAGGGAGTTCCATAATTTGGCTATGGCACAAGAGAATAGTGCTTCACCAGCAGAGTTATTGGCTTTAGTGATCTGCAAGTGATTTTTGTTGCTGGATCTTAGTGGTCTGGTGGTGCGATAGGGTTGGAGTAGATTCTGGAGGGATGGGACATTTAGTGGATGGTTTACTAGTTTGTGGGCAAGTGATAGTTGATATCATTGAAGGATGTGAGGGAGTTCAAGCCAGCCCATTTCAGCAAGTGAGAGACAGTGGTGACTACGGTAGGATGCCCCTGTGGCGAATTTGGCGATTTTATTGTAGCAGGTCTCTAGCTTGTTTAGATCGCATTGCCTTAGGTTGGTATATATTGGAGAGGCATAAAGTAGGGTGGAGATAAGGTGGGAATTTGCTATTGAAATCTTTGCTGCTTTGGTGAGAAGTTGCTTATTTCTATATAACGCTCCTAGTTTTTTGTGGACTTTTTTTATGGTCATAGATATGTGAATGTCAAATGTTAGTTTATTGTCTATTTCCACTCCTAGCAATTTGGTGTGTTCAGTTGGGTATATAGTGGTGTTGTCTTTTGCTGTGATGTTAAAGTGAGAGTTGTTTTGAGTATGTTTGGTGGGTTGGAAGATGAGTAGTTTAGTTTTGTTTGAGTTGAGTATTAATTGGGCATTGGATAACCAAGTTTCAACAGAAGAAAAGGCTTCCTGTGTGACTTTTTGCAGTTTGGGTAGGGACTGGGCTGAGCAGATGATAGTTGAGTCATCTGCGTATTGTATAAGTGTGCATTGTTTAGTGGCAGAGGCTAGATTATTGGTGGAAACAAAGAAGAGTAGGGGTCCAAGGTTGGATCCTTGGGGAACCCCTATGGAGACAGGTAGTTGGGGAGATATGTCATTCTGCCATACAACGGATTGTTGGCGGTCAGACAGGTAACTCTGAAATCAGTTGGTGACTGACTGAGAGAAGGATAAGTTATTGAGGACAGAGATGAGTTGTTTGTCAGGGACCATGTCAAATGCTTTAGATAGTTCTAGGAAAGTAATAGAGGAGAGATAACCATTGTTTTTATGCTGAAGGATAGTGTTAGTAAAGGAGAGTAAGGCAGTGGTGGTGCTATGGTTTGATTGGAAACCATGCTGAGTATTGGAAAGGAGGTTGTTAGTAAGGAGGTAGTCTGAGACCTGAGAATGTATGCATCTCCCTAGTATTTTGGAGAGTGGAGAGAGAATAGCTACGGGGCGGTAATTGGTTAGTTCCGTGGAGGGGCCGCCTTTGTGGAGGGGAATTATATGTGATACTTTCCACAGTGTGGGAATGTAACTTTCTGACAGAGATCGGTTAATCAAGATGGATACTGGGTAGGCCAGAGCATCAGCTGTGATTTGTAGGTGTTCACTTGGGAGGTTGTCTGCTGCTAATTTGGTGGGCTTAAGTTTAGTTAAGAGTTTTTTTATGTTGGAGGTAGGTACAGGAGAAAAAGAGAAGGCAGTGGGGAGATTACTAGTTGAAGGTGTGGGTTGGAGGGGAGGGGGGTTGTGTTGTTTAGCTAGTGATAGTATGGTTTGTGTGAAGTGTGTGTTGAATGAGGTAGCAATATTTTTGGAGGAGTGAGGGATGTTAGGAGGAGGGGTACTGACTTTACCTGGGTGAAGGATGGAGTTTATGGAGGACCAGAATTGTTTGGGGCTGTGTTGGGAGGAGTCTAGGGCAGACTGGTAGTATTGGAATTTGTCCTGTTTTATTAGCTTTTTAACTCTATTGCGTAGTTCTAGGAATTTCTGTCTAGTTGAGGGGGTTTTGGTTTTGCGCCAGTGCTCCCAGGCTTTATCCCTGTTTTTCATTTCTGACTTAGTGGTTTTCTGTAGCCATGGGGAGGGTTGTGCTTTCGTTCTGGAAAGTTTTATGGGGGCATGGTAATTAAGGATGCTCAGGAAGGTAGTATTAAAAAAATTCAACTGCGTCGTCAAGACTGAGGTACTTTAGGGGATGCCAGTTACATTCTTTGAGTGATGAGATGAATGTGAGTGGGTTAAAGTTTAGTTTTTTACGTATTTGACAGTAGATGACAGGTTTAGCTTGGTATAGGTATTTTTTTAGTAGGAATGTTGGGGAGTGATCACTGAGGCCATCTGATAAGCAGCCTGTTATATATGACTGGGGGCTCTTACTGACTAGTATCCAATCCAGGGTCGTGTGCTTGCTGGAGTTTTTATTTATCCTGGTTGGCGACTGGACTAGTTGGGTGAAGCCATGAAGGTTTATATGATGGGTTGGATTGTTGCCAGAACAGAATTGCCAGTCAATATTGAAATCACCTAAAATGATAGTTTCTTGGGGGAGATGGTGGGTAGACCAGCTGAGGAGGTTTTCTAGTGAAGGGATGTTTTGGCCAGGTGGGAAGTAGCATCCGATTATGTTGATGGTTTTGTTTTGGTTTATTTTGAGGTTGTTATATATTATTTCTTCGTTGCCTATTTGTGGAGCTGATGATTTTAAGATCTGGATGTTTAGATGCTGTTTAAATATTATAGCTACACCGCCTCCTTTCTTGTTTAGCCGGTCTACTGTTAGTATGCCGTAACCGGTAGGGAGTATTTGCTCACTGGTAATGTGAGGTTTTAGCCAGGCTTCTGTCAGGATGACTATATCTGGGGAGTACAAGTCTATGGTGGCATGGAGTTCATGGACTTTGTTGGATATACTTCTAATATTTAGGCTTAGTAGAAGGAAGTCACTTGGCTTTCTATTGGTTGTGATATGGGAGAAGTTGTGGTTTCTAGTCTGATTATGAGGATTGGGGTTGGAGATGGTAGGGCCAGGGTTGGGGTGGATGTCTCCACTTAGGGCTAGTTTTGATATGCATGAGGTTATTAGTTTTCTCAGTTTTTGAATGTGTTTGTTTATTAGGGAAACTTTATGATTGTGCTCTGTGGGTAACAGGTATGGTGGGGAGGGTTACTATGTTAAGTTGTAGGGATGCTTTATGTTTGAGTAATATAGTTGGTAGAATATGCGGGGGGTGCATAGGGATGGTTCTTGAGTTGGTGGGAGGGGAGCTGTGACGGTGAGACATGAGTGGTGGTGTGAGTAGTAGTACAGTGGTAGTGGTTGAGTGGGGGAATGATGGAGCTTTGGTAGGATGTAAGATATGTAAGGAGAGTGCATGCAGTGAGCATAGGTAAGGTATGCTTGTACATGTTAGTTGAGGAGGTGTGATAGTAGTGGGAAATTGGAGGAGGTAGTGTTGGGTTAGCGCTGTGGTTGGCTATTGGAAAGATGGTAGGGATTTGTGTGTAATAAAGGTAGGACCACTGGGGGCGGGAGGGAACAGGGGGCAGGGTGGGGAGCAAAGCGGGTAGAGACCCTGTTAGTTGCTCTTATGAGGGGGCTGGAAACAATCAGGTAACAGAGTAAACTGATAAATGAACATATGATACTGACAAAGGGTGCTTGTAGTTTTAAAAATGGTGCTTGCCACAGGTAATATTTATTAACTTTAGGATTGGCTTAAGGTAATAAACAGGGAAGGGGGGGAGAACAAGGGTGTGAGCAGGCAGTTCTTTTGTACTGCTGATAATGAGCCAAAGCAAAGGCAAGTTTGTGTTTAAGAAACAATCAGAACTGACCAAGGACTGCACTGAAACTGTAAGTCATTTCTTAACCATTTCTCAGGTGGAAAAAACAGGATAACCTTGTATCAGTAGGCTACTGTGGTCTCAGTTTAAATTAACAAACACACAGTACTGATCAATCAACTAACTTATCGGTCAGAATCAATACTGAACCATACTTGTATTCTCATACTAATTCACATTTTTTAACTGCAGAATTGTTGTATGTTTGTTTGTCTTTCGGCTTTTCCTGATAAGGGGTCGCCACAGTGGAACTCCGGTCTGCTAATGATTGGCAGTAGATTTTTATGAAACGCTGAGGTGCCAGCTCGAAGCCCAACCTTCAACAAAGGCATGCCCATTTACACACGCATGTCTTTTGAATGCTACCCAACCGTGGGGAGGGCATGCAGACTCAATTTTTGTTTATACCTAGACTTAAGAAAAAGTTTCTTTGCATTTAAAATGCACATATTTTTGAGTGTACTTTTCAGTATGAGAAGGGAAATTTTCAGTTATCAAGGTGTCGCTAAACATTACTTTATATTATGTTATGCATACAGAATTTATACTTTCCTTTACTGGCTTCTACAGTTATTAACATTTTTGCCTTAATTCAGTTAGATGTATTGCAGCAAAGATCTTGATAGGGATAGCACAAGAGTCTTTGTTTTTATGATTTTTTTTTCAGTAATAGCCAGATATTCAGTGTCTCCCAAGACTGGACTGCTTACATGTATATGGGAAGTGCTCAATGTCACCTTCAACTTCAGTTAGTGTTTATTTACAGAAACAGGAGTCTGTGGAGCTGAATATGTACACAGTAATATTTTACCTAGAAAGTTTAGTGAGTTTCTATTTAATTGTGTTTTTACTTAGATAGCTTTCATATTTTTCCCAGTAAGGTTAGTGATGTTTTCATCTAAGGGGACCACATACATCTAAAAACATTTTTGTAGATTGTTAAAGTCATCAGTGTAACATTTGTGAGATCTGCTAAACTAGTTAAACAAATAATGATCTAGGAAGTGTTCCTCCTTGGCCTGTACTGTCTCAGGAGACGAAGATCAGATAGAAACTTAGGCATTGGTAAAGACAGACAAGGATAATATGGGAGTGGGTATATTATGCAGTCTCACCCATGCTGGAGGCAGGGGTTATGGTGTTCCTAGTCATGCAACTGCTCCTGTGTAAGCAGTGGCTTGCAGATTCATAATGGCCATAACACGAGTAGTTGTGGGCTAAGTGATCCCAAACTGGTGAAGGTAGCCCTGGGGAGCATTATGTGGGACTACGTGTCTGCCATGGGTAAATCATAGTATGCCCCATAGTGATGTGTGTACTCGCATCATACCCCAGGGTTTGGGTTAGTTCCATGCACAGAGAGAACCTGAGTGGATATGCGCTTCATGGCTCTGTGAATACCTCTCACCCAACGGATGCTTGATAGCCAAAGACACTGGGAAGAAAATTACCCAGGAAACAAACCTAAGGAAAAAATTCCTTTAATAAGGTTATGAAAGAATTGATGGGATGTGATACAATCATTTTTGCTTCTACAAGTAAAACAGGAGTAATTTGGTTGTTTAAACTTGATTTGAACTGGAAAAACATAAAGGAAACCATGGACCCCAAGGGACATGAGCGACAACAGTTAGACGACTAGTATTGTTTGGAGGTATGTATATCTCGAATTAAGAAAATCCAGTGATACTTGATAAATTTACAACAGAACTAGAAAATATGGGTAATGAATATGTAATAATAAAACATGGGGACTTTAATATTCTGAATGACCTCTTATTAGATAAAATTCCATTGGCAAATCAATGTTTTATGAAAAAGATACACAGGGGTTGAATATCCAAACAGAATTTTTTGTGCAGTCCTTGGAAAAAGATTCACCCTGATACAATTAATTAAGCATATCTTGTACTGATGACAGGCATATGCATCAGAACTACTTTTTAATTAGCAACAGGTAAATGAATCAAGTCAATCAGGGGAATATTATCACTATCCACTACTGTGATCATAGCTGACAATTACCTGATTTGTAAGAACCTGTATGGGCCAGTACTCTAGTCTGATGGCATCTTGAACCAGCACAGGACCTTAGGGGACTCCAATGGTAATAGGCCTCTTTGTGGAGGTGGCCTCACTGATTCTAACCTCCTGGGTCCTATCACTAAACAAGCTAGCTATCTAGCATGTGATAAAGGGGTTTATTTCTAGTTCCATCATTTTTAGTGTCAAATGCTTTAGCCATATCTAGGAAGGCATTATGCACCATTTTCCCCTCATCCATTGCCTTAGTGACCTTTTCAAAGATGTCCAACAGATTCAGTAAGCATGACCTTCCTTTGACAAAGCCATACTGGAATGGATCCATTGTCTGGAGGTTTCCTAAGTCCTTGTTGATAATTTCCTTGGCTTTGCAAATTAGATTAGTCATATTAATGGAGCTATAGTTTCCAGGATCTGTTGAAGGTCCTGCCTTATGAATGGGAATGAACATTGCACTCCTCCATTCATATAACACAAAGCCTGTTTTAAAACTATAGTTAAATAATGACTCCAGGGGTGCTGATAAGGCATGTTTTAGCCAATTCAGGAGGCATCCTAGGATGTTATCTGGGTCCACTGAGGCCGTGTTCTTAGCTTTAGTGAGTGCAGCCAGTACATGCTCCCTAGTTATAGCTTGATGGGTTATGTTTGAGGGTATTTTTGAAGGGATGGTTGGGGTGAAAGCAGGTAAAGTGTGAACTGAATTTGTCTGCTAACAGGTTTACTGTGCTGCCAAGCTCAGTGAATGTGGCACTATTAACCACCAGTTCAGCACATTGCTCTGTGCTGTCCTTTTTGCTTCTGGCATAGCTGTAGAAGGTGTGAAGCCCCACCACTGGCCCAGTAATTAAGGAGCCTCAGTCCTCACCACTGGCAACAGTGAGGGACGTACATTGGAAGGATGCAGCTCTCTGCATCAAGTGCAAGTTCCCTTAAGAGCATAGAGAGAGACCACAGTCAGTCTGGGGCTGGTTACTCTTTCTTTCTCCAGATCCCCAGTAAGACTCCCCACTGGCATAGCTATAGAGTTAAGATCCCAGTGGTCAAGCTACCTCCAGCACCCTCTGTCCAACCAGTGCTTCATGTCCCTGCCCAAGTAGCTGACACATGCATAGGAACTCTGAGGTTTGATTTATACACACACACATACACCTGGGAAAGGCTGGCACAGGTTTAGTAGCTATGCCCCCTTCTGCACAGACTATGAGGTAGTTATCAGTGCCACCAGCCACAGCCTTACCAGCTACTTTAGGGACCTTAACAAAGGGTGTCCAGTCTTACTGTGTAATGTTTCTATCAATACAAATGGTAGTTTGACCAAGAGCAAGGCTATTAGGAGTGGCCCACAGTGTCAACAAATAAATATGAAAGTACCCTTAGAACTTAAATATGTCTCACAAATATAAGCCACAATGAAATGTTTAAATATATTTAATAACAAATAATAAAAGAACAAAAAAATATTCAGTAAATAACCACAGTTACATCAGAGTTCGAAATCACAGGACATATTTAAAACAACATTGCAAGACAGTCTCAAATAAATAAAGAAAATATCTAATCTATACTTCACTATATTCCTGACTGTATCTAAGAGAAATTACTGTACCCTAGTTGACTTACTTACAGAGCAACAAGGCAGATGTGGTGAGTGGATGTTCCTGTCAGGTCAAAGACAAAATACAAAATGCTCAGTCTCTCTCTCTCAAAGAGTTCTTAAATTAATATCCCAAATATTACTGCTGGGATAGCTTGCAGAATGACATCACTTCTTGTCATCTGAATCCATCCTAGGTGAAAACCCTCACTGATGCAACTGGCAGCATTCAGCATCTACCTGTGAAAATACATAGACCTCATATTTTTTGGCAAATGTTGGAAGTCGTAAAATAATTTACATTCCTCCACATTTAAAGACAATACAAAAAAATTTCTAGTTCTAGACATTATGTCTCCTGTTGCACTGAAACTGAAAGATAACATTTCTTTTTATGGCCTAGCCATAAAGTAATTCAATCTCAACTATTCTTTTGAAGTTAACTTCTTGTATTGCAGTTTCCATTGTTAAAATATATACATCTAAACAGTTACAATAGTGTATATACATTTCTGCTCAGTACTTTACAAAATATCTCTTCGGCACACGTCTGCACAATATGACATACAGTTCTAATACATTTGTAACACCAGCATTTTACATGAAGCATGTTGACATTCACAAATGACACATAACCATTTACAAAATTTCAGACAGCTGTGCTGGCAGTATCTCCCTTTTGTTACACTTCTGTATAAATCACATTAATATTCACAAATAACATAAAATTACTTACAAAATTCCAGCTAGCTGGGCTGGCAGTATCTCCTTTCGTGACAGAAGAGCATATGGTTACCTTTCGTCTGAGAGGCTATCTAAACCTCAAAGCTGGTTTTGCTTCACCTAATTAGTCCTATTAGTTGCCTGTTTACTTTGATGAAAGTTTCTATCTTTATGGGAATTATCCTTCATGATTTTTGCCATAATGTTTTCCTTCTGTTGTATATCCTGTTTAATTTGGGATGCCTCCAGGGTGGTTTATTTCTAGGGCTAGTTCTGGGCTTGCTTCTGGTAGGTTGTACAGAGTTTCTGACAGCAATTCAGCATAGGCTGCTGTGTTCACTGGGTTTGGATGGGCATTGAATTTTGATAAACCATCACATAATAACAGGTAATTTGCCTTGGAATTGCTTTTAACTGTTACTGGTCTTAACGGGATTATGGAGTGGATTTTGATTTCAAAGGAGACAGCTTTATGGTCGGACCTTACCAGGGAGGATGTGGCCTAGAGGAGTTGCAGCATTCTCCCATATTTGTGAGCATGAGGTCCAGTATGTTGGAGCCTCTACTGGGTGTATTCACTGTTTGGTTAAGGACGTTTGTATTTACAAAGTTCAGGAATCTCTGTGTCTGTAGATATGAGACTGTGTAGGATTCTCAGTATGTAGAGGGATAATTAAACTTTCCCATGAATAGGGTGTTAGGTTGGATGCTAAGTGTCTCCAGTAGGTCCAAGTATGCATTGTGAGCTTCTTGGGACATGGAAAGTGACCTATAGCTGGCTAGGATATGGTACAGCATTTTGTCTATGGTGATCTACATGTGGAGGAACTCCAGCACATCATCCTGTTTGACCACCCAACAGGTATAATTGTTATTGATGTATATTGAAACACCTCCTCCTTTAGTCCTTTTCTGTGCAGCTACTGGTTTAAAAGTGTGGAAGGCACTGAAGCCTTGCACTGGTGGGGTACTCTCTGGCACTTTAAACCATGTTTCAGTAAATGCACAGATGTCTATATTCTTGAGTTTGAGGAAGGCTTGGAGGGAGTGTAGTTTTTTTGTTTAGGCTCCTGGCATTGGGCAGTAACACACTGAGGTTCAGATGAGTTGATTTTTCTATATTAAAGGTTTGTCAATTTGACACTGCCTAAAAAGACACTGTGGGGGTGGATAAAGTTTTATCCAGTATTTGAAAGCCTAGATAGGAGAGGTACAGACCATCCTTGGCAAAGCAATGTGGTCTGTTAACCATGTCTTCCCAAGCTGACAAATATTGGATCTCCAATAAAAAGAAAAAAAACGGCACCAAAAATAAACACTCAAAATAAAAACTTTAATATATAACAAACATAACTGGTAAACGCTTTCATTCAAGATGAACTTCACTTTGGTCTGATGAAGTTCATCTCGAATGAAAGAGCTTACCAGTTTATTTTTGGTGCCGTTTCTTTTTTTTATTCACAGTATATTTTTACAGTTTGTTTTGAGTCTTTGGATATATAAATATTGGATCTCCCTTAGAATGACACCAGAAAGATAGAGAGTTGTTGAAAACAATCATTTTTCCTCATATTGTGGCATCATCCTCAGTGCTGGTAAATTGCTGCTCAATGCTAGGCTCATACCAGCCTGAGACACATAGTCTAAAAGCTCCATAATGTCTCTCTTCATATACTCCAGCTCCATAATGTCTCTCTTCATATACTCCAGGGAGGTACATCACAGGTCGTTTACGTCTACATGGACTATGATAGAATCATACTGGTACCACTAGCATAATGAGTTGAGTGCAGGCATGATTTGGCGGATTCTGGCTCCAGATAAGTAACTAACAGTGATCTTCTCCTTGTTAAGCCTCGTTAGAGAGGCATCAGTATATCTTAGAATGGAGTCCCCGATGATGCATCAGTATGTCTTACAATGGAGTCCCCCATGATGAGAGTCCTGGGAATTGTGTTTGCTTGCTTAGAGGCTTAGTGTTTGAAGCTCCACCGAGAGTGACAGTATGTGTGATGTTAGGTGCTGTTTTTGTTGAATGCCTTTGGACTTGCTGAGGAATAGCTTTGACAACAGGTGATCTAGGCGATCTTTGTTGTTTAGAAAGATTGCTTTCAAGTGCCTCAGCATACATTAGTCTATGTGTGTATTGTGTACTATGTGAAGTGGGTCTAGTGTGTATTGTTTTGACAACCTGATGTGCAGCTGTATGCAAGAGTTTAGCCTTCAGTGTCATTGTGTAATTGCACCTCTCGGATACTGTGTCTGACTCTTTAAAGATTAAGTTGTTGTCAGTAAACATGAGACAATTGCTACATTATCTCAAGATGCCCATATCCACTAAGTTGGCTACAGAGAAGTTAGGAAATTGTATATCCATTTGTCTAGCCATTTGATTTGTGAGCTACAAAGGGGTGGTGCATTGGGGTTAGAAGGCTATTAAAGGTGCTTTATCAAAGCCAATTATGCAAAACAGTACTAAATTCTAATAAATTTAATGTTAACACAATACTGAATTTAACTAAATCTGTAGATTTTGCAACTTGACTCCTAGCTAGCTGCTCTAAGCATGTTAGCACCCAAGGTATTTGCGCTATATTGCTGCTTTACAGGGTAAAGTTTTATGAACCATTCTTTTTAAGTGTTTGCTACTCTACAGGGCACTGCTACCCTACACAAATGTGCAAAATTTAAAGCAGCACAGAAAAAAACAGAAAACTAATTAATGAACCTTCTGGCCAATAAAATGACTATACTATGAGACCTTTTGTGTATTTCCCGACTCAGACTGGCAAATACCTCCTGCCACAAGATGAATAAACCCAGTCGACCTAATGTAAAAGCACAGTAGAACAAATCCACAAGTGCAATGCTACCACAAACCACTTAAACAGCTAGCTGGAAATCCCTTGCTGAAGGCAATTTCAAAACAGTCCTACAGCAGCAACAGTGAGAAGAAGAGCAATTCTTTTACAAAAAAAAAAAAAAATCTGGGAAATACACACATAAAAGCAGAAAACATCAGTGGTCATTCAAAATAAATGTAATTTAGCAATCAAAGGTACTTAACTTTGCCTGGATGGCACTGGATACAAGTAAAACACCACCTAAATTAAAATAGGACTTCAAGCTCTACTGAGCCCCTAGAAACTGAGCAGAGACAATATTTAGTAATGGAGGTTTATTGTAGAGCAATCCTGGTTTGCTGGGTGGGCACTCAGTATTATGGATCTATGGAAAACAATCGGAGGGAAGAGTACATAAATAGCTTATACAACAATCTATGGCAATGAAAGAGGGGAGGAAGGGACTTTGGAAATCAGATTATCATAAGGGATGGGGGCCACAGACACTCACAGTTCCACACCTCTCCAAGTCTTAGATAAAAGACCTTGGATGGTGTTAACTCTGTTCTAGAATAGCTGGGTTGTTAGAGAGCAAACCAATCAAATAAAGGTAACACTGGAATTTTTTTTAGAAACTTTAGCTTAACATGTTAGTAGAGGATGGGGGCAGGCACAGAATGCAATTTTTTAGCAGGTAAAAGATAAGCAGAATATAAAAGCACTGAAACAAAACCTGGAGCAGATAACACAATCATTTTATCACTATTGACCTTCTACTACAGTTTAAGGCACCTGTACCCTAGAGGCAGCTCATTAAGAGCTTGTAACATTAATCTTCCACACCAAACTTCCTTAAAAAATTAATTGAAGTTACCAGACTGGGAATTGAACATAGTCTGTGGCAGTGAGTGTGCCAAATCCTAACCACTAGACTGCCAGGGATGGTGTAGAGACAATGAATATCCCTAAGTATCAAAATGCTCTCTAATACCTCTGGTATAGCTAATGGGCTTATACAAATTAAAAAAGTGTAGTATTGTTTATTTGGAAAACATAAATTACCTACAACCTATAGTACACTCTACTTAACAAAGAGGTAGTCAGGACTTGGGCACTTGGGTTAATTGTTCTTCCTTCTCCTTTGATCATCACATGGCATTACAATTAGAACATCTGTCTACTTAGTATAAGCAATAGCCAAAGGGATTTTGTCTAGATCCAAAGATGTTATCATTCCTCTATACACAACACTGAACAGATCTATTGTAGATTACAGCGTTCCCTTTGATAGCTACCTCAATGACATAACACACTTGAAAAGCCCCAGAGGTTCCTAACTAAAAAGACCTCAGTTCTTAAGAACCTTAGTTACCAGGAGAGACTGAAAGCTTTGTTATTCTACTCTGTGCCTTACAGATGGATGAGGGTTGAGCTGTGTCTCACTTGCTATGTCATTACGGACCCGATGGTCCTAGACCTCCTACATCTCAGCAAGTCAAACAGCTCATAGGAACAGGCGAAAAAAACTGTTATCCCTTAAATCCCACCCCAACACGCACACATCTAGTGACTGGAGGTCAGAAGTATTTCAAATGAAGCAAAAATTAAGAGCAAATAGTAAAGATGCAACACTGAGTCCAAGGAATAGTAGTTTTCAAGAAGACCTAGAAGAAGCAGTGTTGCCCTTTGTGGGCATCTACCTGACAGGAGAGTAGAGATAGCAAATTACAGAACAGAGGTGAACAATAGCTAGAATGCCTCAGCCATCCAGTGATAAGTGTAACCCCTTTCACTACCCTAGAGGCTGATAAAAATGAGAAACAGCTGAGCCACACTGCTCTCTGTGATACTGAAATGTGATCCATCCATCCAAATATGCTGCACTGAAATTCAAATGCTGCCTAGTGTGTGTGTGTGTGTTTGTGTGTGTGTGGGTGGGGGGGGGGTTGCTCTTCATAAACAAATGTCACCAGTGGACAGTAGAGAAGATGGTAAAAATCTCTACAGAAAAAGAAAATCACACAAGCATTTCAACTGCGCCACTGGAGCAATAATTGGGCGAAGAGTTACATTGTATTACATTGCATACTCTGAGCATCATTTGTATATATTTCTGGTTATCTCTACACTAGCTATTAGCATCATTTGTATGCATTTCTGGATATCTTTTACAATAGCAGTTAGCATTCTTTGTATGTATTTCTGGTTGCCTTTGCATTACATCACACATATTTGTGGGTTTTTCTGTGTCTGTGGATATCTTAATCATCAAGTGTAAGATGTGTGCATATTTGCTCTGTTTCCAAGGTTTTCAGATTCTTGCTTCCAAGATTTAAGAGCATGAAGAAGTTATAAAATGTGTTCATTTCTACACACAAGGCACATTGCAAATAATTTATACATCCAGAAGATGAGCTGTCAAGAAAATGCTCAAGTTTCATCTTGGCTTCCACAATTTAAATCCAAGCAGAGAGGAGGTAATTCAATTTATTTAAAGACTATACTGTATCCATGAAATAATATTATGAATGGATGCTCACAAACTTTGACAGAAAATAGTTCAAACAATATTACTTACCGAATAAGTAACACTTCAGAGGTGACACAAAGATTTACTGAAAAATGTATTACGATATAAGTACATGAGAATATAACAGGACAGCTATGTCTTCTTTCTACATGCTCAAGTGGAATATTTTGCAAAATAATGTTTAATTATTCTGATTCTTATTTCTTTTTGTTAATTGTGTTTCATAATGTGGGGTTCTGTTTGAATTTCACAAGTCTTTTAAGCCACTGCTGTTTTTAACTATATATCACAGGCAGAGCCACACTGATTTGATGATGTGATTCACATAATGATGTATAATTACTCTTCTTTCTGCTTTGCAAAACAAATGAATTAATTATTGTCCATGTTATATAACTATGCATGGCATGTGATCTAAATTTTTATAATAATAATCTGTTATGTTGTCAGGAATCATTAAGGATTTTCTCAGTAACTGCTCAACAATTGACATGCACAAGTGGATAGCACCTGCAGTTCTCCTTTCATAGAAACAAATCTTTGTCAGCAGGGAAAGTACAGTTGTGTAAAATCTTACTATAACAGTAGATGTCCTTGCCTTCACCACTGCAGTATTCATTACTTATGGGATTCCCTGATGTGAAGCCTGTCATCCGGCCAATCTACCAAAGTAGTCTACTGTTACTTTAAGGTACGTTGAATGTCATCTATACACTCCTCAAGTAGCATAGGAGATAAAGGTGATGTTCAGGTGTAGCATCCTCAGAACTGATTGCCCCAGTAGGAACAGCAGTCCAAGGAAAACTAAAGACTACCTGCACATCCAGGAAGGAAAAATGACTAGGGGGATGGAGGGAGGGAGTGAATACTGAAGCGGTGAAGGGACGGACATCTACCATTATGGTAGGATTTTACACAACTGTACTATGTCCTTACATTCACAGCTGCAGTATTCCTTACATTTGGGAGAGTGCAAAAGCTCAAGAAGAAACTGGGGAGGAGGAAGCAGCAATAGAGCCTTCTAAGAAGCCATGAAGAATGGGCTTAGCAAAACCAGCTGTAGCTCTGGAGATACCATTCAACTTGAAATATTTAGTAAAGGTATGCACAGACGTCCAGGTAGCAGCTTCAAGAACAGAATTAGAGTCTGAACCCTTGAAAAAAGCACCAGAAGCATCCTCAGCTCTAGTAGAATGAGCCTTTACAGAAGAAGGAAGGCTCTCACCATGAAAACTGGCAAAAAACAGATGGAAACAAACAGACTTATGGTTACAAATGGGTCTATATCACATCGTCAAACTTGTATAAGTTCGAACGATGTACTATCGAACCCAAAAGTCCGAAACCACACAATAATGAACACACAGAACAGTGATTTTTTTCCCAGGGGAAAAAAACGCTGTTCCCTAACAAAAAAACAAAACAAAATATAAACCTTAAACTAAAACTAAAGTGGAGGGCTTTGCCCCGCACACTCCCCAACATGGGTGGCTGTGCCTCCCACACCCCCTACTTAAATATATGAACTCCAACATCACACCACAGTGGAGGAAATAGCAAAGCCCCAAAAACGGCCCACCATTTTTTATCCCTGGGAAAAAAATCGATGTGCCGTGGCTTTGCTATTTTTGCATTTTGGACTTTTGGGTTCGATATTACATCGTTCTAACTTACACAAGTTCGACGATGTGATATAGACCCGTTAAAAACAGCATTTGAACTGTCAGCAAAGAAGTTCTGAGGATGGTCTGCCTGAACATCACCTTTATGCCTTACGCTACGTGAGGAGTATGTAGGTGACGTTCGGCATACCTTAAAGCAATGGTAAAATTTGCTAGACTGGCCAGATGATGGGCTTCATTGCAGGGAATCCCATAAGTAATGAATACTGTAGAGGTGAATGTAAGGACATCTTAATGCCTTAAGCAAACCAACAAGAATGAAAGAAATTAAGTAGAAAACTCAAGGAGGATTATGAGCTTCAAATAGCCTCTGTATCCAAATTTAACTACAAAGATTATGAACCATCTCCCAGGAAGGCACAGAACTTGCAAACAATAATGGTTCTATCTTTGACCCTAAGAATATTGTCTATATCCAAACTGATAAATTCCAGTGCAAAGTTCACTCTGGTGACAGTTATTACAGACCACTGTACCAACAAACATCTAAAGTCACCATGAACTGGGTCCTTGCAGTTCTTTTAGAAGCTAAGAACACCTCATTTATGGGCCCAGATAATGTGCCAGCTGGCTCATCATTAGTGTTAAATATAGTTTATGTGAAGCTGTACCCAACTTTTTAAACCTAAACTTATCAACTGGTTACATCCTCAAAACCTAGAAAAAGCAGTAATTTTAATGTCTTTAAGAAAGTGTGTCCTAACCAATAATTCTGGTAATTATCTGACCATTAGTCTGACTAGTCTCATGTGTAAAGTAATGGAACACACTATCATGGACTTTATTAACCTCAGAATCAGAAAGATTTTGAAGTGAAACTTCTTTAGTAGTGTAGTGAGAGTCCAAAGTGAAACAGAAAAGTGAAGCAGAAGTCAGACTCCTCCAGACAGTGACGATGTTCGGTGGCGGACTTTATAAAAGTAGACATGAGCTTAACCAGGATGTTATTTGTGCATTACATAAATCAAATCAGTTGAGTAAATGCAATTACTTATGGACCACAGAAGTTCTGCCTTAGTTAGAAGTCTGAATATGCTGCTGCTAGTAAACACTTCCCTGACATTCTTTTGGTTTACTCTTAGACAAATTGTAGATTTTCTAAACAAGGACCCAGTACGGCACATTTTCACTTTTGAACTATACTGTCTATAGAGAGAAGAAACTCAGGACTTAAGAGGCAGTGAGTCAAACGGTGGGGGGAGAAACAGACAGCAGGGCTCAGCGAATGTATACTTAGCATTCTTTTTGTATCAAATAAGATTTTTAATGTGTAGTCCTATGACTGTCAGGTAGCTGATTTTTGCATGAACTGCAGAAACCAGTACCACCCCCTACTAGAGTATTAACTTATGAAGTGCTTACACAAGGGTTTCTGTTGCTTCCACATTTTAGAAGAAAGGAGAAATATTGCAAAAGTATAACCTTGAACCTATTTGCACAGCATTATGATTCGGTCCTTTGTAAAATACATTACTGTGCACGTTCATTCATTTTTCATACTCGCTTTATTGTCTTCGGGGTACTATTGATTTGAAATATAATAAAACATGACTGACACAGAACATAATAATAAAATATATGCAGAAATACAGCTGCAAAAATTAGCTTTGCAGTCTGACAACTGCATTAATTTTTTCTGTTATTGCTGTTTATAAATGCCTTAGGAGCAATTAATGTTTTGTTAACAGATCAAGCGTTATGTATGCAAGTAACTTGAAGTAAGCCACTTAAAATTACGAAAAAAAAACTGAAAATAATTTTATAATTTAAACATGCGTACGTAGGCAACATCTGTATTTCTTTTTTGTTTCATCACTACTATTAATAAAGTGTTGCTTTATTGATTAAAGTCATTTTTACTAATATCGTGTCACAAAAAAAAAAAATAAATAAATAAATAAATAAAGAATGTGTCCCATTGCTATGCCCTGTACAAGTGAAACTTCTTTAACGAATTGCGAAGGAAAGCAAATGGTACAGTATGGTATAAGCTCCGTTGCACTTTCTTACAGAAGTTTCACTTCTACCAGACGTGGCGACCACACGCATTCTTTTTTTTTTTTTACCTGGTCCATATCAAGTCAGATTTTTGAAAGGCAAGCCCTTTCTCCTTAACCTCACTAACTTCTTTAAAAAAGTCACTAAATCAGTACTGACTGCCTTTTGTAGTACATACAGCCTACCTGAATCCAGACAAGGCTTTGGACACTAATACCCACTTGGGTAACAGACTAGTCATCCTGAATATAAACCTATATGTTGCATGATTGATAGCTGGTTTGCTATTTTATAGAACCCATGACTTGAGAGCAGCTACTGTCTCCTGTAAAATAAATAAAAAAATGCTAGTTGTGCACCACAGGGATTTATGTTAGGCACACTTTTTTAGCAAGAAACATCTTTATTGAATTATCACATATGAGACAGGCAATCATACATTTATATACATGAAAAACCATACTGACATATTTTCAGTTCTAAATGTAATACATCACATATACTCTGGGATTCATTAAAACCTACACTAAGTGTACACTAAGTGTAAACTGTTCTGAGTGAAGCAGACAACATAAGCACAAAGTATAGACTACATGTACACTTAGTGTAATGTTTCTGAGTGACAAGAAAGCACACAAAATGTGTTGGGATGTTCTTGAATACAGGTAGTGTCCATTTATTGTACACTTAGTGTAGGTGTTAATGAATCTGGTTGATAATCTTCTATGTAGTCATTGTCAATCAAACATTACATAGCTCATTCACTTTCTGACTTCCCTTAAACCTCATTCCTCCTCCAAGGCATTATTCTGTATGTATTTTTCAACAATTCACATTTTTTCTATGTAATTTGCTTCTATTCTTTTCTAAAGATCCCACTTCCAGTTCTTGCATCTCTATTATTATGTTCACTACTTCTAGTATGGTTGGTTTATACTTTGATTTCTATTTTCTAGTAATTGCTTTTTTGGCAGCCACTAGAATTAAATGTTGCAAGGCTGTACCATGTCTTGACTATTCTAATTCTGTAGCACAGCTCAAAAAAAAAATAATAATAATAAGTTCCTTAGTTACATCAATTTGCTCGCCCAGTATTTCTGACAGAGTAATCTACAGAGAATTTTAAAGTCTGTCAACTCATTGCACTCCAGAAATAAAGCTCACAATTACTTCTTTCTTCCTCCATCATACCACCAACATTTGAAATCTACCCAAGGAAAAAATCTTTGGAGTCTGCGTGGGGTATAAAAATACTTATGCAAACACTTCCAAGCAAAAATCCTAAATCTCCTAGACTTTATTCCATATATGGATGCCATACATGTATCTTCCCGTTGTTTTCTTTGTGAATTGATTATCCGTTCACTCCAGGGACCTCTCCTTTTTGGTATATATTTCTCAGCTCTGAAATCAAACATGCCTAACTTGGTAAACAAAGTCTGCAGATGATTGTTCCCTCAGAATCACACTGAAGCTCCAACATGCTTTGTACCTTGCAATACTTGGTGCAAGGATAATAGTTTCAAACCTGATGCGAATAAGTGTAATTAAGTTTAGTAAATTTAATTTTTCTACCTCCTAACTGAATGATACATTTCTCTACCCCAACTCGTTTGTAAGAGGCATAGTCAAGACTGTGGTCTGCTAGCAACAAGAACAGGAGTAGTTAGGCTGTAAGCAGAGTAGTTCCTAAATGTCATTTGCTAATTGCAGTATCATTCCATCTGCACTGCAGCTGCTTAGATTTATTTTTTATTACTGACACTGCAGTGCAACAAAAGGGTGATTCTACACTCCTGAGTATGATACCCTTTTGATCAGATGTTTAACCAAAGTACCAACTGCCTCAGTTGTTGATAGCTTCAGATAGTTGTAAAACGACCCCACAGAACTTATTGTAATGAGTAGGGGAATCATTCTGGTGCCTTGGTCAAATTTCCCCTAGTCAGTATAAACAGCACTTCGGGACTCCCTTGAAAAGAGGCCACTTGTCTAGTGTGGCAATCACAGTCTATAAAAGATAATAAAAACAAATAAAATAAAAAATAAAATAAAATAAAGATAATTGGATGGGTAGCCACAAATTCTGTATTGGTCTATTCTGTGCTGCCTCTTCAAAGCTTGAGTCATTTACTGAATATGGGGTATTGAGTATGCTTAAGATTGTCTTTTCTGACTGCTTGCCTAATACCTACCTAAGAAAATAATTAATTTAGTTTCTTGTCATAATGAAAGATCTGTTAAGGTGGGGGCGTGGCCAAGATGTCAAGGAGATAACAGCACTTTTTAGATGCTCTGCCTAAAAAGACTTATTCTGACAGAATTTTCTCTTATTAACTTATCAAAAACTTTGGATACTGCTCTCACTTAGTCATATTGGCAGTGTGAATAACATACTTTACAAGGAAATCAGTTTTAGTAAATCTGAAGTGAGTTTTTTCCTGTCAGAAGTTCTATATCTGTTTCTCACAGACTATTTCAAAGATGAGTCATTCAAAAGCTTCTTCCCAGGATACATCCATGAAAAAAGAGTTACAAACAATAATCTCCAGTATTCAAGATCTTTCCTTGAAAATGGATAATTTGGAGAAAATAATGGAAAACATGAAGAAAGAAAGTAAAAAACAGACAGAAGACTTGAAAGAGATTATCACAAAACATACAGATCAGTTAACTGCGATTGAAGAATCTATGAATGAATTAGATGGAAGACAACTTGAAAATTATAATCAAATAGACTTCTTACTGAAACAAAACACCCTTAAGATCAGGAAGAAACAATATAAGAATATATGGTATACCCGAAAAATGGAAGGAAACAACATGATTCAATTCTTAAATGACTGGCTACCAAAGGTACTGAATCTGCCTGAAGCTCTCTCCTTTGGAATAGAGAGAGAGCTCACCGGTCTCTCTCAAACATTTCTTCTTCAAAAAATCCTAACACAAAAAGATCTATTATTGTTAAATTTTTGTCATCTCAAGATAAAGATTTAATACTGAGAACAGCCTGGTCCGGTAACCCTATACAAATAAATGGAAGAAACATAAGGTTTGATAATGACTATACATCTTCCATAATAACCAAAAGAAAAGCCTGCGTTCCCTTCATTAAAAGCCTGAAAAAAGCTGAAATTAAAGCACAAATTATATTCCCTGCCAGAATCAAGATCCACCTCTCCAATGATATAAAAATATTCAACAATCTTGAAGAAGCCATGGACTTTGAGAAGAAGAATAAATTAATAGAAAATGTTGAAGAAATGGATATCTCCCTACCTAGTCTGAAAAGGCTAGCAATCAATGGTAAACTGTTTCCGACTGACAAAACAAGTAAGAAGCTTAAAGGCAAATAAACTCATTGTTTTTTTCTATCAACATTTCCAAGCACTAGACTTCTCTTTTCATAATAAAGCAATCACATTTGGAAAGGAGTTATCACCCCAAGGTAAGATTGTTATTACATTCTTTCTTTCATTATCACTTATTTACAAATAAATACAGAAACACATAGTTTAGTACAGGTATAAAACATACACAATATAATATACTACATTTCTAAAGGTTTTGAAGAGGTTTTGAAGTATACACTCTTTTATTTATTCATATGACTTAACACTTAAATTAAAACAATAAAAATACCCACACCTTAAACTATGTTCTCGCATTAGGTGACAATTACCTATTTATTTGTCTGATTATTAACTGAGCATTTAAATATGTTACTTTTAGTTGTTATAAAAATTTAATCTTCAAGTTTTTTTTTTAATCTATATATTTATTCTAATATTCCTCTGTTATATGTCCTTTGAGATCATTTCCAGATTTATTTTGGAAGGAATCTGGGGCATATTTGATTCGTTTGAAGTGCTTCTACTTTGATGTAGTATTAGCGTTAATAGATGGCTTGACTTTGATTTGAATCCTTTCAGAGGTGCAGGGGTGGTCTTTTGCATGTAGGGAGAGAATAGTGAACGGTTATATATGTAGAATATACTTGTGGTTCTGCTAGAGTCATTGACTTCTTTTTAAATGTAGGATGTATCACTTTTGGTCTAAAATTCATTGGGACCCTTTGATAGTTGAAGTCGCGACTGTTGTATGTTGCTGCAGTTTGCTGTTGCTTCTCGTGATGCACTCTAGTTTTAGATTGCTGGATTTGAATTGTACCAAGTGAGTTGAAAATATTTAACCTTTTCATATTTTGTTTCCCTCCTTTGCCCGCTTCACGAGCGTCTCGCGAAACTTAAAAGCTGTACAAAATCAACTAACGGTAACTATCTTACCGCCAAAATCTTGAAAATGTTAACGGAACACTTACTCGAGATGCTTTGTCGAATCCTGCTTGCATTGAAGTTACGCTGTAGCCCTATGCGTGCAAACAGAACCTCTGAACTTGCATGGCTTCTCTACGAAATCAAAAGAGGCGAACTTCTGTACGGAAGATCACTGAATATACCCATACTTCTCAACCTCTTAATGCAAAAAATCTGGACAAAGCTTGACAAAATGGGGGTACAAATAAGGACATATTTTAAATATTCCTCTTATAAACATAGAAAGTTGCTAGAGTAACAGGATTTGTTTTAATATGCATTTTCTGAAGGATTTGAAGTCTGAAACCCAAATGTATGTCATCATTTAGTGACTTAAATCCTGACATCATCCCAGTGATTTGCCAGGAAAAAAGAGGAACAGGCCAAAAACATGAGCCACAAATCTGGACATTCTACGAAAATCTGTACACTTGAGAGGTATACCCATTGTACAACTACATCTAATGCATTCCAGGTTATTCGTTTAATAAGCGTATTGGAAAGCAACGTAAAAGTAAAGGCAAGTCTAAAAAGAATTGACTGGTAAGCCTGTATTACATGTTTCTCATTGAATGAACAAAAAACAGAATACAATGATATTACATACTGATAGAGTTCTGTTTAAACAAGCAAATATGTAAAGTTTTTAAAAAATGCACCTTTACGCTCAGCTGTGTTTATTGTTTAATTATGTGGCTCTATACTATAGTCATATTTAGTACTTTGCTCTTGGATAATACTTATAGTTGTTTATTCTATGAACTTGTTCACATAAATATACTTACCTAATGTGGAAATATAGAATATACACGCATGTGATTCTACTTGTTTTCACTCTGTTTTATATGGCAAAGAGAGGTAAATCAGTAAAATGAGGGGTTAGTCATTAAAATAGTTTCTTATAATATAAAGGATAAATAAAAGTTCAATAGCTATATACTTGGAAAAACTCAGGATAATGCAACTTTACTAATCCTATATTGTTAAGCCACTGCTATTTTTCCATATATTTATTTCATTCCACAAATGTTTTGCTTTTGATATATCATAAGTGCCTAGAAAAGTATCTAGAGCTTAACGCCTCTCTTTAAACTTTTATAATGTTGAGATATAATGTGAAATTTAAAATATTTTTTTTTTTGCTTAAGAAGCTAATGTATCTAAGGTTGGAATATATACCCCTCCCTTTTCTTGCTATTTGTAAGGAAGTATGATAACACTTGGTGTAATAACAAATATCTTCTATTAGCTGAACATTATATAATTATATAATAAGGTCTGTTCTATGGTAGAGCACGTAACATCAGTTATTAATCACAATCCTATCTCTTTGTTTCTTTTATTACTTGTGCCTCTCATTTCTTAATGTCAAAGAGTTTAAATTTATGATTATATTTAAACTAAAGAATGATTACTAAGTTTAACTTGATGTCAAACCTTTCATAAAACATTGAAGAAGTCTCTTATTACCCTGGAAAGTTAAGTGGTTATTGTCTGTCTGATTTTCCTTTTATTTTTTAGGCAGTTGCACTAGTGAATGGTAGTCTTGAGCACTTAGGATGGTTGTGGGTGGTTTTGATGATATATTCATCAATCCAGGGACTAGATGTTCCATGGTTAGTTCTGTAAATAGTTTGGTTTTATTTTTTTTACATTTTATGTACTACTTATGTCCAAAATAGATTTAATTGACATGAAATACAGTCCTCACAATGTCTTTGTTTAATTGTATATCTTTAAATGTGAATGGTCTCAATAACCCTAGCAAGAGAGGAAGTTTAGTTAAATATTTAACATCTAATAAGGTGGATATTGTCTTTCTACAAGAAACACATATAATACACAAGGATCTAGACAGAATATCTTTTAATGGTTATACTATTCTTGCTGATCCCCATTACCAGTCTAAGAGGCGAGGCACGATGATCTTGTGGAGAAATTCTTTACCAATACCTAAAGTAATAGATATATATTCAGACAAAAATGGAATGTTGTGTGAAGTAGTATTGGAATTAAATAAGAAATATTTTACATTAGTAAATGTTTATTGGATACCTGGCATCAGTGCTAAAACAGCAAATAAATACCTTGAAATAATCTCTGCTAAATCCAAAGGAGATATCATCATGGCAGGAGATTTTAACTGTATCCTTTCAGCTAAAGAAACCACTAAGAGTGGAAACATTACAATACAAGCTCCTGCAAAAAACTAGCATGTTTTGTTTCTTTACATAATCTAAGAGATATATGAGATTAAAGAACCAAAATCTTTGAATTTCACTTATTTTTCATTTAGATATGGTACTCAAACAACCATTGATAAAGTTTTTTTATCAGATACTTTGTTATCTAAAACTTGTGATGTCATAATTACTTCATGCCCATTGTCTGACCACAATGCGATATCATTCAAAATTAGCATTAAACCTAATGAACTTGTACACTGGCAAAGATTACCCACTTACATCACAAAGATTAAGGGCTTTAAAGAATGGCTATTAAATGAACTGAGCTCATTCCTTAACTTTAATAATAACAATTCTACAGCAAAAATTTTTATCTGGGATTCTTTAAAGGCATGTTTATACGGGAAAATAAGAAGCTGGTACATACACAAAAGAAAGGAATGGGATAAAGAATTACTCAATTTACAACTGAAAATTGATACAATAAAAAAGAAATGAAACCCTGGAGATATCAGACTAAATATGGAATTAAAACAACTAAACTCGGATTATGTACAACTCCTTAACCACAAGGTTGCAATTAATTTGGAAAGATTAAAGTTACAATCATATTCTCATAATCCCAAAAATATGCATGGACTAGCAGTTAAAATGAAAAGGTTGACCAAAAACAAACATATAACAGAGATAATAGATCCTTTCAAACGTAAATCAAAATCATTGTCGGATTTAAAAGATATACTAGAGCTTTTTTGATCCTACCATGAATCCATCAATAAAACAGACGATGACATAAATAATTTAACTAGAGTTGAATTTTTAAAAGAAAATATCAATAAAAAACTTTCTAAGGAACAAAACAATAGACTACTTAAAGCAATCTCATTAACTGAGCTTAAAGAGAGAATACAAAACCTTAAACACAATAAAGCCCTGGGTCTTGACGGTATAATAAGAGAACTGTACAAGATTTTTCCTGACAATGTTTTGATATTACTAGTGGAAGCCTTTGAAGAATTTAGATCCAGTGGCAAGTTTTTCCCTTCATGGAAATATTCATTAATCTCTCCCATTCTAAAACAGAATAAAGACCCTAAACTTGTTTCCTCCTGTCCTCCCATATCTTTATTGAATTTAGATTACAAAATATTTATTTCTATCTTAGCTAATATACTAAACCAAATGATGCCAAGATTAATAAACAATGATCAATCAGGCTTTATTCTAAACAGAAAAGTTCAAGATAATGTCATACAACTGTTATTCTTAATAGATTTTGTAAATAATAAAAAAAAAGAACTCTCACTTATTAGTCTTGACATAGATAAAGCATTTGACTCTATAAACTGGTCATATTTGTTTTAGGTGCTGGAAGCATACAACTTTACCTCTGATTTCATCATCTTATTAAAAAAAGTATATGAAAACTGTATCTTATATTAAAATTGACGCTTTTATTTTGGGCCCTCTTAAAATAATGAAGGATACTAAACAGGGTTGCCCACTGTCTCCTTTATTATTTGCACTATCAAGAGAACCTTTTGCCAATTTCATAAGAAATAACACCAATATAAAAGGTTTAGATGTTGATACACATTACTCCTCAAAAATCCTACTTTTTGCAGATGACATTTTATTAACAATAGGAAATATTGATTCTTCTATCGATCATATTACTTACTCATTACAAATCTTTGAATAGATCTCGAACCTTAGATTTAATCATAATAAAACAGAAACCATTCCAATAAATAAAAAAATAAGTAATGTTTTAATTAATCATAGCAATTTTAATTGGGCAAATAACAAATTGAAATACCTTGGGATCTATATTAGTTCTACATGGAAATATTCCATAAAAATAAATTACAATTTTTTGTCAGATGAAATTATAGAACACATTGACAATTGGAATAAGCTATACTTCACCATGGAAGAAAAATTATCTCTAATAAAAATGATTCTATTACCCAAAATTCTGCTTCTTTTTCAAGCATTATTAGCACCTCCCTCCAAGAAACAACTAACACATGTGAATTCTCTATTAATTAAATTCTTGTGGTCACCCCTAAAACCTAGAATTAATTATAACTGGCACTATAAAAGTTGGACTGAAGGAGGAATAGCATTCCCTAATCTTGAATTATATGTTGATTCTGTTATTCTTAATTTAATGAGCTTATGGCTTAGTCCAAAATACACATCAAATTGGAAAAGCCTACATAAGGAAATCTTATTAAGCAATACAAACATCTCAATAAATACGTTAGAATGTTCTGAAAATCTCAAACTTTTCTTAATAGTTAAAAATTTCTTCTATAATAAAGAGAAAATTTCAAAATCTATTCTTATAATTAATTTTATTTTGGAAAACTTTAAAAAAAATAGTAAATAGGAATCTTGTAATTAACAATACATATTTCCTAATATTTTCAATAGCTTTCACTAACAAATGTTTTGATTCCTTCAATATGAGGAAAATGAAAATAATAGAAGAAAATGGGTTAATATATTGGCACCAGTTTTTAGGAAACAAAACCATTCATGAAACCACTTATCTTTTAGCCAGATTTGATGTTTTTCAAAATAATTGGTAAAATATACAAACCTTTACAGAATTTATTCTAGCTGAATCTAAATTATCTCAATTTTCTGGCACATTTGATCTTCCCAAAACATTATCTTTTCTTTTTGAGCTCAGTAATTTCGGCAATAAGAGTGGTATTTCATTGTCAAAATTTTATAACATCCTTAGATCAGACATGAAGGTTTCAGAAGACTGTTTATGGAATTATATGATTAAAACCAACAACACACAACTTTCAGAAAAAAAAACAATCCTTAAATCAGTGAATAATACATCTTCTTCTGTTTATTGTAAAATGTTCACATGGAAATTCATTCATAGAAGCTTTATTACACCTCAAAAGGCTTCCAAAATTTGCCAAAAAGAACCTATAAAATGTTGGAAATGTGAAGAGTCATTGGAAGCTGATTGGGCTCATATGTTTCTAGAATGCAGAACTGTATTATTATTTTGGTCTGATTTTAGAAACTTCATTAAAGCCTTGTGGTCAGACAGATGTGAGGTTTCAAACTCTTTGCTTTTGTTTAATGCACCAATCCCAAGGTATATCCCCTTAAACCAAATACATCTTCTTTGGACTCTCCTTGCAATAGCAACAAAAATCATCACTAGAAATTGGAAATGTAGAAATAACCTCTCTTTTAACAAATTTATTTCCTTATCGAAGATCATATGTAATAGGGAATTACAAACAGCTTCAATGTATACTTCAAATGTGACTCATAAACAAATTGCATGGCTAAAACTCAAAAAATTGTTAGACACAATGTAATATCATTGTGGACGTTGTACCTATTTTGGACACTGTATATAGTTTATGTTAAAGTATTTTATATAAAAATCAATAAAAATTAATTTACAAAAAAAAAAAAAAAAAAAAAAAAAAGATTTGTTAAGGCAATAACATACATATAGCAAGAATGCCTAACCCTAATACTTCATGATCCCCAATATTAGCTTGTTTTTGATGTAATACTTTTTATTAACATTTTAGAATATAGTTATCAATCTAAAATTATCTCTATCAGTTACCAGGTAACAACTTTGTCATATCACAGTTCATGTAGAATGAGTTTTGCAAAAAGGAGGTATTTTATAACATTAAAATATAACCGAGTAAACTGAAAGATCATACACATATATATGTCATGTTTCCATAAAAAATTCCATAGCTAGAATAGCCATCCTGAATCCATCCATTTGGCTGTCAAGAGTCATGGCAATGTAAAACAAGAATTCTCATCCTCTGATACTACAGGGGGCGTGGCATCATAATATACCCTCAGGACTTGGCAGAGTTCAGTGAGATGAGGTGGAATTCCATATCAGCCATGTTACATCTGGACATGTTCAGCTTGTGTCTCAGATCCTCTGGTATCACACACTTTCAAATTTCAAATAGAGTTTTGGAAAGGGTGAAGCATACAGCTAAGATATGCTATAGCAGCCGCCAGAAACATGTGCATCCTCGAGGTTATGCCCAAAAGTTAACAGGGGCTGAAAACAAATTAGATGCAACAATACACCTTGTATAAGCAAAAATGATTCCTTCTGCATTTTTCAGCTATTAAATCCATTAGAGGTACAGTCTCAGAAATGTCTGCAGGGTACAATTGGTTTCTTTTAGATTAGATAAATATAATACTGTTATAAGAAGAAAATTTGTTAATCAGTCAGTTGTCAGATTTTGGAATAAATCATCTTTACTTACCAGGAAGAGCTCAACCATAGAAGTGTTTAGAATTTCTTTAGATAATTGGGAAGGGTCATGGGCTTATATTATTAATCCACAGTGTTCTTTGACCCTGTGGGTCTGAACACAGTATACCGAAACCTTGAACATTTGACAGGCATATAGTAATGGGCAGCAGGCTTGTCAGTACATCTTTAGTAGGGCGAGGGAATGTTGCACAATTTTGTTTTTAGCTTGGCAGGTATACAGTGCCATCTAAGTATAGCCTTTTGTTGCAATATCACCAGTCCCACTCACCCTTTCTGTTAGTACAGCGGTAGCCATCTGTTTGCACACTGCCTACTGATCATGAAGCTGGGGAGTTGTCTATTCAGCTCTTTATTGTATGGGAACAATACTTAGGGTAACCTATCTTAATGAAAGCAATAGGTCACACCTATGTGCTGTTTGGGTTCTCTGGCCACTCGGGGGATCTTTCTGGAATTGATCTTTTATAGCTTTAATAAGCTGATTGGACTCTACACAGATCATTTAAATTCATAGAAACTTACATTTATTTTCCTGATAGCTTCTTAACATTCTTGGGTGGTCCTGTGAAGGCCAGACTGTGACACGTGCAGAATCCTTTGTATCCACTGTATTTGTGAATCTCAGTGCTGTCACAAGCTACATCCTTTTTGGTAAGAGGATGGATACGTCAAGCTGTCCCATGCAGATTGCTTCAGAAGCACCAGAGGGTTATGGTAAGCTTGTGCCAATAGTTCAGACAATAAAGAAGGAATCATTCACTTCTTACAGGGGGGTTCTACTATGGATCATAGGATTATAAGAGATTACTAGGCTAATGGCCCTGCTGCCCTTATAAACCTAGACAAGAATTTATCCCCAAAAAAGAAACCTCAATCAGCACCTGTTGCCCCTGTAAGTGAGGGATGCAGGTGGAACCCCTGGGACAAATTTGTGGTTTCCCATCCACTCATCAAGGTTGCGTTTGAAGAGGGCCAGACACTTACTTTGTTTGACATGTATGGGGAGTCTATTCCAGAATAGGGAAGCCTCTGGGAGACAGACCTGTCTTTCCAGCAGGTTTTGTTAATGTCACATATTAGATTTAGGCCTTTCGATTGGGTAATGCGTGAGGAGTTAGACTTACGGATATGGTGCATCACCAGTAGAGCAGGGTCTGAGATTGCCTTGTATGTGAGACAAAGATCCTGTCCACATAGGACAGGTGTTGGAGGCCATGGATTCTCTTTGTGAGGTATTTCTGTGGCCATTCCAGTTGGTGCAGGTGTTTGGAGAGGTACTTACCAAATGGGGTGTTGTACTCAATTATTGGCCTAATGAGGGAGGAGTACAGAGAGGCAATAACCTCCTTTTTCTGGATGCAATCCCTTTACTTATGAGATGAACCAAATAAATGCCTTTCTGACCACTGTCCTACATGATGGTCGAATGTGAGATTGTTGTCATCCTGTGTACCCAGGTCTCTCACCACAGGTTGTGTACTTATGGGGTTGCCGTTGATGTGGTAATCAGTAGGGGCCATGTTTTTGCCAAATGGTATAATACATTTTTTTGCATTTAACTTAAGGCCATGACTTTGGTACCTGTCATTTGTTGCTGTGAGACCCCCTTGTAGTATGTTAACATCATTTGGGGAGTCAATGACAGCAACCAACTTACAGTTGTCTGCAAACTTGGTCAGCCACAGGCCTTTTGTCTTTGCCTGGACCTCTGAGAGGTAGATGCCAAACAGTCAGGGTCCCAAGACAGACCCTGGGGAACACCACTACTGAGAGGTCTGCTGTTGGAGGTGGAGGCACATATTTTGACCTTATGGGGTCCTATTTGTGAGCCAGTTGGCCACCCACCTAATGAGATGGGGATTTATGCCAAGTTGTGTTAGCTTTTCAATGATGCCCAAGTGGGGGATTGTGTCAAAGGCTTTGGCTAAGTAAAGATAAGCTGGATGTATTGAGTTTTCCTCATCCAGTGCCTTGGTGACAGTCTCAAAAAATTCAACCAGGTTCAGTAGGCAAGATCTGCCCTTGACGAATCCAAACTGGGTGAGGTCAAGTGCTTGTTTATGAGGTCCATAACAGTACGCTACACAACCTTACAGATCAGACTTGTCAAACTAATCAGGTGATAGTTTCCAGGGTCAGTAGTGGCACCACCTTTGTGCAAAGGGATGACAATGGCAGTTCTCCACTCTGCTGGAATGAAGCCTGTACTTAAATGGTTGAATAGGGTGCTCAATGCTGGAGCTAGTTCTTGCTGGAGATGGTGCAGAAGAAGTCTGGGATACTATCAAGTCCCATGTAAGCTATGTTCTTTGCCTTGGATAGGGCCTTTAGCACTTGATCTATGGAGATGTGAGGTACGGGACAAGCATTGGGGATGTTGAATGGGTCTTTGGGGGGGCAGGGGGTGAAGTTTGCACTGAACCTATCTGCTAGCAGGTTGGACAAGTCAACAGGATCAGTGTAACTGGTGCCATTATGAACTAATTTGGAACAAACCTGGGCTTTGCCATGGAGGTTCCTGACATAACTGAAAATGTATATCCAGTTAGCCATTGTTTTGGAGGCTAGTTTTGATTCATAATTAGCTTTGGCGGTTTTCACTAATGATCTAATTTGCTTTTTGAGGCTAAGGAGGGAGTTTTTCCAATTGGGAATTTGTGCCTTTTTACCCGTGGATAACAGTTTCTTCCTTTTGTTGTAAAGTCTGTTGATAGACGATGTCCACCAGATAGGTTTGTGTTTCCTTGAGGAGCAGATTTTAGTTCTGTTGGGCATGGCTGAGTCCATGCAGTTGTATAGGTACTTGTATACTGCACTGGCGTACTTTACAGCATATTTATCTGCATCCTGTGAGGGGGCGGTGATGTGAAGCTACAGATACCCTCCCTTAGAAGGTTGTAGTCAGCTTTTGAGAAGTTTTTTAGCCTGGTTATGGCTCGGGTTGGGTTGGACAGGATAGAAAATTAGAGTGAGACAGACCGAAGGTCTGATCTCACCAGGGAAGAATTTACTATTGTGTGTTGCAACGGTTGCCCATGTTGTTGAGAACCAAGTCTAGTATGTTATCTCCCCTTGTGGGGGATGAGACAAGCTGGTCTAGTGCATTAGAATTGATGAAGTCAAGGAATTGTTGGCTGAGTGCATTAGAGCAGGAATAGTTCACCCAGTCTATGGTGGGGTAGTTGAAGTCACCGAGGATTAGGGTGTTAGGGGGTACCTTGGTGGAGTCAAGTAGATCCAGGTAGGAGGTGTGGGTGGCCTGAGTCATGGAGGGGGGGTCAATAGCTGGCTATAATTTGGATGGGTGTCTTGCCAATTGTCAGATGCACCTGGAGTAGTTCTAGTGCATCATTCTGGCCAACCAGTCTGGAGGTGTGCTTGTCTTTAATGACAATAGAAACTCCACCACCCTTAGTCTTCCTGACCCCATTTTGGGGTTGGGATGTGTGTAATGAGGTATAGCCTGGTAAGGCAGGGGTGTTCTCCACAGCCTTCAACCAAGTTTCTGTGACTGCACAGATGTCGGCATCTTCCAGTGCGAGGAGAGCCTCCAGTGAGTGCATTTTCAGTTAAGGCTCCTAGTCTTAAGCAGCAGGACCTTCAATTTGCTTTTTGACAGATCTTTTACTTTGGAATATTTGTCTTTGGGACATTGCCTAAAAAAGGTACAATGGGGGAGGCAAGAGCCTTGGCCAGAATCATGAATTCCAGGAGTGACAAGGGGAGGCCATCTCTGGCAAACCATCGAGGCCTGTCAACCACGTCATCCCAGGCAGGCAGATACTGGGTCCCCTTGGAATGACACCAGAAACTAAGCCTTCTAAGAGGGCCATAACTAACCTAGTTTTAACCATTATGTTTCTGCAGAAACTGTAAAGGCCTGAAAATAAAGCCTATCATTTGAAACCCTCCAACCCTGCCGTCCAATTCTTGGGCCATACAATGTGAATTCATTCACTCTGTCATCCCCCCTTGCTCTATTAGAAGGCCAGCATCTGTGCTTGAAACTTATTGGCTTACATTGGGGATAAAGAGCTAAGCATAAGGATGAAAAATTACATGATGAGTGACACCATGGTGATTTTAATGGGTAGGCACCTGTTTTTGAAGGAAATATTCACTTTCTACCACATTTGTACTAATTTGTAGAGTTTGTTCAACAAAGTTTCATAGTTGAAAATAGCTATTGTACAAGTCTTAGCAAGAAACTCCACTCCCTGCAGGCCTTCCTCTCCCTGGAGAGTGTACACATCTCTGTAGTAATGCAAACATGGTTTAAAGTCATGGATATTACCCCAGGAATGGAAAGTTATAATGCCTTTCGCACCTTTAGGCCAGCTACTGTACAGGAGAGAACTAAAGGTGGAGTCTCAGTCTATATTAAAAACAACCTCACATCAAATTAAAGTGTATGACCCACTAGAACTCATACATGTGCAACTCACCATAAACGGGCAATTGTACAATATCCTTGCAACCTATAGGTCCCCCTCCATGTCCCAGGAAACCCATACTATCTATCTTAATGTAACAGAGTCCATCACCATTCAACCCAATACGATATTCATGGAGGATTTGAACCACCTCTCTATAGACTGGGAGTCCTACATCAATTTTAATGCACAAGGCCAGCGATTCCTAAAGTTTGTTAAAACCAACATCCTGGAACATGTTAAAGGAAGATCAGCCCTATTAAATCTGGTGGACTTTTTTTGAGGGGGTCACCAAAACATTGGATGAAAGTGAGACTGTGCACAGAGCTTACCTCGACTTGGTCAAGGCTTTTGATACAATACCCTTCTCAGGCATTACAGACAAACTCACTAATTTAGGTATAAATCCTTTTATCACCTGCTTGATAGTCAACTGGCTCACTGATAGCATCCAGGAGGTCAAAACAGGTGAGGCCACCTCCACGAAGAGGCCAGCCACTAGTGCTCCCCAGGGCTTCGAACTGGGCCTGCTTTTTTTGGCATTTATTTCTCTGAAATGGAAGCAAATGCTGAAGGTTTATGGCTGGCTAAGTTTGCAGATGTTCGAAAGGTGGGGGTTATTGCTGACTGCCCTGTAGATGTTAGCATTCTTCAAGAAACTGATATAACATAGAAAAAAACAGCTAAAAATCCAAACAATTACCACCAAAAACACTAGTTGGAAAACAGATCCAAAAATAGGCACTACTGGTGAAAGTAAATAACACAAATTTGTTTAAGTTTGTGTAATGCACTATATATCTTTTCATCTGTGTGGAACAAATTTCATCAGAATCTAGAATACACACATCAAATGATGCTTTTAAATGACTCTCCTCTAACATAAAATACTTGAATCAGGTCTTAAAGGTATAGCACTCAAAGGTATTGTATATATTAAAAAATCAACAATGTTAAATATAAACATAAAATTCAGCTTAGTTTAAATAACCAAAAAAAATCCAAATGGAATGTTGAAACACCAAAAAATAGAGCAGTTCCACAGCAATTCAATATTACAATTAAACGTATTTAATTTTAATATCGAATTGCTGTGGAACTGCTCTATTTTTTGGTGTTTCTACATTCCATTTAGATTTTTTCGTTCTTGAAGTATTTTGGAGTGAAGGTGGTGTTGTTGTTTTACTTTAAATAACCAAACTATCATACGTTTATTTTAAAATCTTCTTCTTCTTTCGGCTTTTCTCGGTTAGGGGTCGCCACAGCGGATCATCTGTCCGCTCATGATTGACAGTGGAGTTTTATGGTGTCGAGTGGCCAGCCTGGCACCCAACCTTCCACAGAAGGCACACACACACTCACACCTAGGGCCAATTTAGAGTGTCCAGTCAACCTACTGCATGTCTTTGGGATATGGGAGGAAACCGGAGCACCCGAAGGAAACCCACACGACCACAGGGAAGACATGCAGACTCCGCACAGAAGGCACCCCAGTCGAGAATTGAACCAGAGAACCTCTTGCTGTGAGGTGACAACGCTAACCGCTGTACCACCGTGGCCGCCCATACAACATAAAAATGTTGTATTCCTAGAAAGCACACGGAAACAACAACAAGACAGAATGCTGATATTTATTAGCCCTTGTTTTTAGCACTGGAACGTAGGGATAAGTTGTCATTAATCCCCAGGTAATGTGTGTGGCATCCAACTTTACTTGCCACCACAACTCCCTTATCACTAGATGATCTTTCCATGCCCCCCTCTTTTGGGTTAGGTGTCACATTCTCTAATATACAAAATAAAAACCCTTTGTAGTCAGAACAGTTAATGGAGTGTCTATATAAAGTATTGTTAATGTTTTTCACCCCTTTTTCATACCCATGTTCATAAATTTGCATTTTAAGATACCTCTTGATCTTCCCAACTGAAAAAGCGGAGCATATACTACAGGCAGCTAAATAGACCACTCCTTTGTTAGTGCCATTTCCATATCTAGGGTATATAATAGTCTTATCTGTGTCTTTCAAGTAAGCAACTGGTTGTTCTAAAATATGTTTACATTGCACACAGCTGCCACATTTTTTCATACTCTTGTTGTATCACTTACTATCTGTGCTGTTTTCCAAAAGGTTCTTTAAATTGGGGTCCTTTTTATAGGTGAATAGAGGTTTATTCTCCACGTCTTTCACTTTTTCATCAGCTGTCAAGAGCCCCCAGTATTTTTCAGCAGTATTTTTAATAATAGTTGAACCTGCACTATATTCTAGAACAAAGGCCCTTGTAAATTCTTTCGTATCTGTGTGTTTACCTACAATATTCTCTCCATCTCCATCAATATTTCTTGAGGGTGTATATGTATTGTTGGGCCTCACATCTGTTAAACCTTTTCCCAACAACGGTTCATATTTATTTCCCCAGTTGTTACAAACATAATGACTAATATTCTTTATCAGAGGTACTCCCTTTCTAAAAACATTTTCTCAAGTTTTTTTTCCTTTCTGCATCAAATGTATCTTTACTGGATATCATCCTAGCCAACTGAATGAATTGGCCTTTCACCAAACTCTTCTTTTGGAAGAGAGGGTGAGCACTGCCAGAATGGAGGTAGTTGTTAGAAAAGCTGGGTTTACAGTATATTAGAGGGAAAAGCATGATTGTTCTTACTAAGGGTAACATCCAAATAATTAATGGTGTATTTTCCTATTTGGTGTGCAAATCTTAATTAATGGGTGGAGTTGTTGATGTACGCCATAAAATTTTCAATTTGTGGGGTACCTCCACCCCATAAAATAAAAACATCATCCAGGAATCTCAGATATAATTTTATATGTTCCTGGAATGGGGAGTATAACACAAACTCCTTTTCCCATGTCAGCATAAAGAGGTTTGTAAAAATGGGGGCAGAAGCTGCCCCCATAACCACCCCTTTTTTCTGTCTATAGATGTTACCATTGAACCACACATAATTATTAACAAAGACATTTTCCATACACTCCATAATAAGCCTGATTTTTTGGGGTCCAAAAATTCCAATTTTAAAAGTGTCTTATTAAGCATATCAAGGACCTCTTTTTGGGGTATATTGGAAAAAAGGTCTGCCACATCAATAGTTAAAAATATGAGTTACTTATCCCAGTACTCAGGTTTAATTATTCCCAAAAAATCCCAAGAGTCTCTAATAATGTGACTTAAGCTATTTTGAAATGGTTTAATGCTTTATCTACATATAAGTCAAAGGGATGAATTTTAGCACTTGCTGCTGACACAATTGGCCTAAAAGGCGGTTCAGCTAGATTTTTGTGTAATTGTGGAATCACAAAATAAGTAGGTATTTTTGGATGCAAATTCCTTAAAAACTTATGTCTTAAGGTCCATCCCATGCTGCAATAATTCATCTTCAAGAAAATAGTCTGTTTCTATATGAGGTGTTTACTTGGTGTAACATCACAATGTCGTAGCTGCAGTGTGTGACAATGTGACAACGGACATTTGAAAGTAAGTCTGCACAGGGTTGTATGTGAGAAAAAACAAAACATGTGGCATGCACAATAGTGAATGATAGTGTGAGTTCGCTGTTGTGAGTTCAGCATGTTGGAAGGAGATCGCACTATAGTGGGGATTGTGAATTGTACCCTTTCCCGTATTGCAGTGTGATCTCAGAGTTTATATATATATATATATATATATATATATGTATATATATATGTATATATATATGTATATATATATATATATGTATATATATGTATATATATATATATATATGTATATATATATATGTATATATATATATATGTATATATATATATATGTATATATATATATGTATATATATATATATATATATATATATGTATATATATATATGTTGCAGGGGGGTGTGGGGGGAGCAGGAGGGCTTGCCTCCCTGCAAAATGTGTGTTGTATACCACCAGATGTGGTGGTATGTTCAAAAAATGTCGACAATTCAAAATCAAATTTTATTTATTTTATTTTATTTTATTTTACATTTGTTGACCGGGCTAGTCCAGCTGGATATATGTCCATTTTCAGTGGAGGCCCGGGGAGAAAAGCTCCACAAATTACAACAACATAAAAGGTCAAGACAAAGACAATAACAGTATAATTTGGTACATAAGTTTTAACAATTATAGTACAAGCCTAAGATTATATATTTTATATTTCAGTAGGAAAAAGGAAAAATTTATCTAATAATAGATGAATAAGACTAATACATTTGTATTAGAAATGGTGTAGTACAAATCTTTATAACATATTACAAAATTAGATACACCTAGTAATTTATGATAAGAGATACTAAGATCTCACAAAAACCTAAGAAAGAAAAACACCAGAGATCAATAGATAGAGTATAGAAGAACAGCAAACAAGGATGGATTTCTAGTGTTATTTAACACATAGGTTGTGATACTATATGAAGGTGTTTGATCATTCCACAGTATATACTTATTTACATGAGAAAAAATCCTAAGGAAGGTTAAGCTCACTAAAAATTAGTGAGACAACACAAGATCATGATAGGCTAGGAATTGTGGGAGTCTAGTTAATAGTTAGGTACTTAGTCTGGGTTAACACAGGGGCATAGCCAGTGTGATTTGAGGTAGGGTTTAAGCTTGCTTTTAAATAAGCTGACAGAGAATATTGAGGTTAGCTGGCTTGGGAGGATGTTCCAGGCTTTACCTACTGTATTGGAGAACAAGGTGTCACCAGCTAAGTTGTTGGATTTTGATATTTGTACAAGTAGGTTATTAGCTGAGCGTAAGGTCTTGAGGTTATTATAGGGGATGACTAGGGATGTATGTATGGGTGTATTTTGAGGTAAATACAGGATCTTATGGGCTACTATTAATTGATTGAAAAGTATTAAATTTGGCAGCTCTAACCATCCTAACTGAGTCAGATTGATACAGTGATGAGTTCTATAGGAGGACCCAGCTGCAAATCTGGCAATATTGTTGTAGGAGGATGTAAGTTTACTCAGATTACAACATTTTTTTTCGTTCTTTCTTTTTCTTGGTCGCTATCATAACTTTCAACATTGTTTTTTGAGTACGTAATACTCACAACAAACATGTTTGAAATTATGACAGTAAACTGTTTACTTCATTGATAGAGGCCCTTTCATAAACGTCTTCATCATTCAACAGTTTCATCATCTCCTCCTTGTATTTGTGGTTATCAAATATCCCCATCCTCCACCCTTGTTAGGTTTCATAAATCTAACCTTATGATCTCTCTTAATAGGTTCATAGGTTGGTACTGGGCTATCTGCCCGAAGGCATATATTAGCCCAGCCATGTTGTGCGGTATTCACCGCCCCTTTAGTAGTTCCCTAGACCCTTGTACTAGCAGCTAGTACCCTTGGCCCCTATCTAGTAGCGCTGTTGGTGTGATCCCCGGCGTGAACTTTCTGTTACCCATCCACTCATCAAGGTTCCTCATGAAGAGTGATAGTGAGGGGCTCTGTCTTATGTAGATCAGGACCCTGTTCCATAGGAAGGGAAGTCTCTGCGAAGGGAATCTATCCCTCCAGCATGTTCTATTCATTGTTGTGTTGAGGTTTATATCCCTAGAGCGTGTAGCTCGAGTAGATTTGGTTTTGCTAAGATGGAGCATGTTCAACAATTCTGGGTTGGACATGGCTCTGTACGTTAGACAGAGATTGCCTCTGAGAAAGCGGTATGCAACAGAGAACAGTCTTAGCTTTTTCAATTGTGCTGCATAGGGCAACTGTTTGAGGCCAGTAATCCTCTTGGTTAGGTACCTTTGTGGTCTCTCCAGCTGCTGGAGATGTCTAGCCAGGTACATTCCAATTGGTGCATTGTACTCAATAATGGGTCTGATGAGGGAAGAGTAGAGGGGCACCATTACATCCTTAGATCTTGATGCGAACCCTTTCGTGATCAGATGGGTCACATAGAAGGATTTTCTAACCACTTTGGCAACATGGTTATCAAAGCAAAGCTGACTATCTACTTGGGTCCATAGATCCCTTATTTTTTCTTCAGATTTCAGGGGATTACCTCCTATGTTGTAGTTTGCGGTTACTCTGTTTTTTCCAAAGGGGATTACTACGCATTTTTTTGCATTTAGCTTGAGACCATGGCTTTGACACCATGCATCAGTCTCATTTAGGCCCTTCTGGAGGATCTCCATGTTGGCCGGAGACTCTATTATAGCACCCAGTTTGCAGTCGTCTGCAAACTTAGTCAGCCACAGCCCTTCCGTGCTTGCCTGTACTTCTGAGAAGTATATGCCAAACAGGAGGGGCTCCAGGACAGAGCCTTGAGGCACACCACTCGTTACTGGTCTGGATTTGGACATAGATCCCGCTATTCTTACTTTATGGGATCTGTCTGACAGCCAGTTTGCGATCCATCTTGTGATGTAAGGGTTTATGCCCAGGCTGGTGAGCTTATCAATAATACCTGAATGGGGAATGGTGTCAAATGTTTTAGCAAGGTCAAGGTAAGCCATGTGTACCTCCTTTCCCTTATCTATAGCCTGAGTAACTGTCTCAAAGAAATCCACCAGGTTCAGGAGGCATGATCTGCCCTTGATGAAGCTGAACTGTGTGGGGTCCAGCGACTGGAGGTTCCCAATCTCTCCATTTATGAGTTCCATAATGATTCTCTCCATAGCCTTACAGATCAGACTGGTCAGGCTTATTGGTCGGTAGTTCCCAGGGTCAGTTGTGGCCCCACCCTTGTGTAGCGGGACCACCATTGCCATGTGCTATTCTATGGGCACATATCCTGTGGAGAGGTTGAGACTGAACAGGGTATTAAAATGCGGGGTTAATTCCTTTTGGAGCTCGTGTATGACACAGCCTGGGACACCATCTGGTCCCATGGAGGCAGTGTTTTTAGCTTTAGATAGAGCCTTGTTAACCAACATATCAGTAATAATTGGACTTACACAATCCCCTAGAATGGTAATAGGCCCTGTAGGTGGTGGTGGTGGTGGTGGGGGATTTGCACTGAACCTGTCAGCCAAGATGTTGGCAATGTCAGAAGGGTCAGTGTATTTTGTTCCATTTTGTACTAGCTCAGAACAGACCTGAGCATTGCCATTTAGGTTTTTGACGTAGCCATAGAAGGCCTTATGGTTATCCTTGGCATCCTTGGCAACTTTCTTTTCAAAATTAGCTTTAGTTGACTTGATGAGGGCCCTCAATTTCTTACTAATGCTGATCAGGAATGATTTTTCTACTTGAGATTTGGCCTTTTTTTGTATAAGTCTCCTCCTTTTATTGTAAAGTTTGCTTATGGCCGGGGTCCACAAGACTGGTTTCTTCTTGCTTGAGAAAGGAGTCTTGGTTTTATTTGGGATAGCACAGTCCATGCAATCCTGAAGATGCATACAGAGTGCCTTGGTGTAGGATTCCGCATCCTGGATATCATTATCCTTCTGCAAGGGAATAGTGAAGCTTTCCACTTCGGATGCAAGTAGTTTGAAGTTTGCTTTGGAAAGGTTTTTGACTATGGTTTCTTTGATTGGAGGAGGTGGAGGAGTGAGGATGTCCAGGGTTATCAGTTTGTGGTCGGATTTGACCAAGGAGGGGGTGATAACGGGTGTGGTACAATGGGCGCCCATATTTGTGATGATTAAATCCAATATGTTGTCCTCTCTAGTGGGGGAACATACTAGTTGTTCAAGGGCATTTGAATTTATAAATTCTATGAATCGCTGAGCATAGGAGTTGGAACATTGGTAGTTCGCCCAGTCTATACCAGGGTAGTTGAAATCACCCAAGATTATGGTGTTGGGTAGGACCTTTATATTTTCCAATGTCTCAAGGAATGCAGAGTGAGCATCTTGGGACATGGTGGGCGATCTATAACTGGCTACAACTTGAAATGTGGTTTTGCCTGCTGATAGTTGCGCATGGATGATCTCTGGGGCATCATGCTGCGCTACTAACCTGGAGATATGGGTATCCTTGATGAATATGGATACACCTCCGCCCTTTGTACTGTGATCCGGTAACTGAGGCCGGAAGGTATGATATGAATTGTAACCTGTCAGTGCTGGGGTGCTCTCTTGAGCCTTGAACTAGGTTTCCGTCACTGCACAAACATCGATTTTCTCCATGCTGAGGAGAGCCTCGAGTGTGTGCATTTTGAGGTTGAGACTTCTGGCGTTGAGTAGCATTACCCTTAGTTTTTGGTTACCTGTGCTGGTTACGGTAGTTGGTTTTTCCTTTGAGCCTTGCCTAAAAAAGGCACTATGGGGATGGCAAGAGCGCTGGCCAGTATTCGAAAACCTAGGGGTGACAGGTGCAACCCATCTCTGGCAAAACAGCGAGGCTTGTCTATCATGTCATCCCAGGCAGACAGACACTGGATCCCCTTAGAATGACACCAGAAGCTTAGCCAGTTGTTGAAATTGATCATTTTGCCTTTGTATTGTGGTATCATTCTATGAAGGTAGTATGCTACTCAAGGTCAGGGTCATACCAGCTTGGGCTACATGATCAGAGAGCTCCTCAATGTCTCTTTTCATGTAGTCCAGGGAGGTACGTCTTAGATCATTCACACCAACATGTACAATGATAGCGTCATACTTGTACTTGTTCTGGAGTGAACTAAGTGCCTGTGTTATGTGGCGGATCCGAGCACCCGACAGGCAGCTGACAGTAACCTTCTTCTTGTTCAGCCTGGTGAGTGGAACATCCGTGTGCCTTACTATAGAGTCTCCTATTACTAGCGTGTTAGGTATGGTGTTTTGCCTTAAGGGCTGTTGTGAGGCACACTGCTGTGGTGAATTATGTGTTTTCTGGCTTGTGTTTGGGGGTGCAGGTTGCTTGCTTGTCTGCTTTGGAGGGCACTGTTTCTTTTTCAGATTGGTACCTAGTGCCTCCGAATATGTTTTTGTGTATTTATGCGTATGTTTTGTAGATTTATGTGTGACAGGTGGTGTGATGCAAGTGTGTCCCTTATCCTCTGTCTGTTACAGTCATGGGTTGAGAGTGCTTAGCCTCCAGTCTGGCTGTGTATTTGCATCTCTCACAAGTGTTTGTGTCTAGAGGTAAGAGGAGAGGGTTGTCTGTATACATGAGGCAGTTGTGACACTGCCTCAGGATGCCCAATTCCACCAGATGAACTGGAGAGTACACCTGAAGCTGACCTCTGGACATGCTTTGAAGAGTAAATTGAACTTAAGTCCTGCGGACGATCGAGGGTCTTATGCTATATTATAATAGTGCTGTCTAGGAAATTTGGAGAATAATAGTGCTGTCTAGGAGATTAGGACAAGTGCTGATTTCTGTTTTGCAAGTGCTGCAATAAGAGCAGCTGATCTGAAGCACTTGAGTTGAGGCTTGCCTAGTTCTAAGGGAAAATTTACAGTGCAGACTTTGTGGGGCCGGGAATAGTATACCCCAGCTAACCGGCACTGCCCAACACTGCTCTGTGCGCAAGACCACGCAAAAAGAGAGTCGCAGGGTTTTTCCTCTAGATAAGTGAGGAAAGTGAGTACAAGAGCTGTTTTTCTCTAAGCAAGTGAGAAAAGTAAGTACAAAAACTGTTTTCCTCTATGTAATGAGGAAGATAGAGTGCTATAGTAATTAGTAGCTTATTTAGTGCTTACAAGTTCTGAACATGTGCTGAGCATGAACAAGCAAATTTAAGTGCTAAAACTAAGAATTTGTATCTGCACTAGATGAGTTACAGGACAGAAACAAATGCAAATACAGGCTTTCAAATCAGAAAGTTGAGAGAGATGAAAGAGATTACCCAAACGGCCAATAACTACAAATTCTGGGCCAGAACCACTACTTATGTGGTAGACAGGTTACCTAGTGCTTACCACTCCCACTGATAAGCTAGAAGGCTTCCCTCCAACACAGAAAGGCTTGGGGGACTGAGAAGCTTACATACAGTCCTGGATACAGCAAATCTGTATCTGGAACAGTAGTTACAGGAAAGGTAGGAAACAGGCTTACAGTTTTTTTTTTTTTTTTTTTTACAGAAAAGTAGCAAAAACAGTAGTAAAAACAATTCACATGCAGTGCAAGCTAGCACACTTGAGTATGCAGCAATATTAGACCAAACACAGTTTAAAAATGCAATTAAATTAAAAAGGACTAAAAGCAAGTGCAGAAAGAGTTTATTAGGTAGAATGTGGTAAAGAGATGGGACGGGGGAGTGTCCCAGATCAAATCTACAGTGGGGTGGGAAACTGCAAAAGCCACCAAATTTAAACTACAAACCAAAAATATGGAGGGTGGGACAAAACAGTTTCAACAGAGATAGATTTTCTAACAGATTATGCTCATTCTTAGTAAGATTGAATTTCTTTTTCTTCATTTTACCCTCACTATAAACCTTGCAAATATCTTGCTCACACACGTGTGAGAAAACCTGAACAGTAGGGTGGGGGGGTGGGGGGGGGGGTAGGCATAGCTGTGTTTTTTTTTCATTAAATGTAAACAGAATAACCACCGAGTTTTAAGTTACTTCTCTCCTGTTTAATCTGCTGGTATTGTAAAGCAAAGTTAATTTTCCAACTAAATAGTTTGAACTCAATCAAAACGTTAGTTAGGTTATTTTTTGGAATGGGGAAAAAGGTAAAGCCGCTTTCAAATAAAGAAGAAAAGCTCATCGGTCACTTTAAAAGAACTATAGTTTTAAACAGTAAAGTTGTTCTTCTGAGTAATCACCAGCATAAAAGAGTTGTTAGCTTGACTTAAACCTGTCTCCAGTGACCTCTGTATCCTCCACTCCCCCCTGTTTTGCTCTGTCCTCTTTTAAAATGCCCCCCTTGGTGAAGATTGGGGAACTCCCTTTGTGGCTCTGGGAGAGAGTGAGTCCTGCTAGCTGACCTCTCTGACCTGTGGAGACATGGAAATTCTAAAGGGTCATCCAAATCCATACCACTAGGGTTGTCACCCCTGTCATACCCCAAATGTTCCACATTTGTAAACGCCTCTTCATTATTGGAGATGTAATTTGATTGGGAGTTGGGTGGGGACGGGAGTGTGGGTCTCTCATATCTTGACCTGGGGGAGCACTATCCCTAACTAAAATATCACATTTCTTGTCTATGGGAAGTATCTTTCCTCTTTCATAATCCAACTTGTCCCTAGCTAAAGCCAATTGATTATTTTCCTTAACTTAATCTTATTGGTGTGAATGTCCACTTTATTAAACACATACTCATATTCCATATTGTATACACTAAATAACAAATCATTCCTAATCTTGGTGTTTAAATGTTCTGTTTCTATCTTTAAAACATCAGTATTCTTTTGGGTCTCTCTAACAATAATTGCTAGAAGTTCCAATCCTTGTTTGTTAACGACTCTATCAGTTCTTGATATAAAAGGGTCCAAGGCACTACCCCATTTGTGAATTTTTAGTACCTGATCCCTTTAGGAACAATCCTAACTCAAATATATTCCTTTAAAAAATATGTTGTCTAATTATAACCCTCTTAGTTTAAATAATTTGTTTTCCAAAAGTTGAATATAGTTTTTTAAATTGTCATTTTCCACCACCTCAGGACTGTGGTGGTATTCTGCCTATAAAGAAATGTCCTGGTCCAACCAAGCTTAAAATTAACATTAAAGGCACCTCTATTTGCCTGCCTGGAATCAAAACAATCATGGTTAACAGTACCTGAGTGTTGTGTATGCTCCAAGTGGATAAAATCCTCAGGAACAGCTGAAATGGGATGTAATGACCTCTGTTCAACATTTTTAAAATGATTTCCACTATCCTGTCTAGTATCATTTCCTCCAGGGTTTCTTTCCTTTCCAGTAAGTTCAGAAAAAATGCTAAGAGCTTAGTCAGCTCACCATTACTACAATCCAGCATCTGATTAAAATTTTCCTGGTTGTAACAACTACGGTGGCCCTGGGTGAACAAACTGCAGCTGCCAGAATACGGGTCCGCCTCTTCCTCCATGAATCAACAAACTAATACAACAACATGGAGAAAAACATATAGAAATCCAAACAAATACCAACGAAAACACTAGTTGCAAAACAGATCCAAAAATAGGCACTGCTGGTGAAGGTAAATATCACAATTTTTTTTAAGCTTGTGTAATGCACAATATAGCTTTTTGTCTGTGCACAACAGACTTCATCAGAATCCAGAATACACACATCAAATGCTGCTTTTAAATGATTCTTCCCCTAACACAAAACACTTGTAATCAGGTCTTAAAGGTATAGTACTCAAATAAAACTTTGCAAAGGTCTCTTTAAGACCAAGAAACACTGCATCAGTGGGCCCAGACAATATCCCAGGATACATTCCAAATAGCATGAAACATGACCTATCAGGGCCTCTGGAATTACTATTTAACTGTAGCCTCCAAACAGACTTTGTGCCTCACGAATGGAAAACAGCAACAGTCATCCCTCTGCACAAAGGTAGGCCTTCTACATCCCCTGGAAACTACAGACCCATACGTCTACTAGTCTTATATGTAAAGCCATGGAAAGAATTATGGAAATGATCAGTAGAGATATAGTAAACCTCCAGACACTGGACCCAACCCAGTTTTGTTTTATCAAGGGCAGATCATGCCTACTCAAGCTGGTGGACGTTTTTGAGAAGGTAACCAAAGCAATGGATGAGGGAAAAATGGTTCACACTGCCTACCGTAACCTGGCCAAGGCATTTGACACAATTCCCCACTCGGGCATTGTTGACAAACTCAAGAGGTTAGGTACAAACTCGAATTTCACCCTGTCGACAGGCAACTGGCTCACAGACAGGACCCAGGAAGTCAGAATTGGGGAGTTCACCTCTACAAAGAGGCCTGTCACAAGTGGAGTCCCTCAGGGATCAGTCCTTGGACCACTCCTTTTTGGCATTTACTTCTCAGAAGTCAAGGCCAATGTCAATGGTCTCCGGCTGAATAAATATGCAGATGATTGCAAATTAGGAGCTGTCATTGAATCTCACACTGACACAAATGTTTTCCATGAGGGTCTGATACAGACAAACAACTAGTGTCAGAGCCATGGACTAAAGCTAAATGCCAAGAAATGCTTAATAGTATCCTTTGGGAAGTCATCCACCCCTGTTAACTATCATATTGACAACACATCCCTTAGAGTTGACCCAGTAGTCTGGGACTTAGAGACACACATAGATAGTAATCTAGCCTTTGACCATCATGTGTCTACAGTAGTGAGGAAATCATTCTATGTCGTACAGCTTATAAACAAAGGTATGGCATCTAAGTCCAAGGAAGTAATTGTTCTACTGTATTCAGAATTCATCAGACCTATCACTGAGTATAATGCGCCCTTTGGTATGTGTCTAACCAGGCATATCCAATAACTGGAACATCCACAGCGATTCCTTATGAAAAGAATGCAGGCTCTAAGTAAAATGGCCTGTGCAGATGGCCTCAAGGCCCTATCCTTGTATTCTGTCTCCTACAGGCATTTGAGGGGAGATCTATGCTTGGCATACAGAGCATTGTCAGACCCCACTCTGATGGACCTCCTGCATATCCACAAAACAAAAATCACCAGAATTACTCATTCTAAAGACTTAAGCCTTGCTTGTGTTATAAATAGGACCTGCTGGAGAGACAGGTATGCATCCCAGAGACTACCTGTCTATGGAACAGGCTCCCCATCCATGTGAAGCAGAGTTCCTCCCTAAACCACTTCAAGTGCAACTTGGAGAATTGGATGGGGAACAGGAAATTCATCCCTGGTTTGGCATCTATGTCTGCAATGAACACAGGCATCTTGTAAATGGTTCTTCTCCCAGGCCCCTGCTTATAAATGTTTCATCTCTCAAATCCTGCTTACACTTATCAAGTGTATCAGAACTTGTCAGAGATTTGGGATGCATGGCTAGGCTTATAAAGGCCCTTGTAGTCATTAGCCTAGTAAACACCTATGAACCTATAAAATCAACAATGTTAAATATAGACATATAACATTCAGCTTAGTTTAAATATACTTTATACCTTTAAGACCTGACTGCAGGTATTTTATGTTAGGGGGAGAATCATTCTTCAAGAATGTCTATCTCTGACTATCAGATGGTGCCAAAGCCATGGTTTTAAAAACAATGCTAAGAAATGCATAATTATACACTTTGGGAAGTCTATCATCCTGGCTAATTATCATGTTGATAATATGCCCCTAAGACTTGACTCATTACTCATGCATCTGGGTATGCATGTATGGTGAGGAGATCTTTTTATGTTGCACAACTTATAAGTAAGGGCGTGGCATCTAGGTAAAGAAAGGCCATTATCGCACTGTACTCCACCCTTATCAGACTAGTCATAGAGTACAATGCTCCCTTTGATATGTACCTGACCAGATATATGCTACAACTAGATTCCTTACAAAAAGAGTACAAGGCATAACAAACACGCCTTATGCAGGGCACCTTAAAGCCCTTTCCCCTCTACTCAGTTTCCTATAGATTGCTGAGGGGTGATCTATGCCTGGCTTACAAGGCATCCGCAAACCCCACACTTATGAATCTCCTGCATATTCATAAGTCAGACAGTACCAGAAATACAAGGTCTAGGGACCTGAATTTTGTCTGTAACTTAAACAGTACATGCTGGAGAGACTGATATGTGTTCTAGAGACTGTTCCTCATGTGGAACATGCTTTCCATCATGAAGCTGAGTTTGTCTATTATTCAGCTTAAGCACAACCTAGACCAGCGGATGGGTAATAGGAAATTTACACCTGGCCTGACACCCATGTCCCTTACTGGCAGCAGAAGTAGCTTATAAATGCCTGGTTCTCAATGTCCTATTCAGAAACAAGACATCATTATTCTTTCTGGAAAACTTGGCTAGACTTAGAAAGGCCCCCTCCCAGGTCATTAGCCTTGTAACAATCTATGAAGAAAGGTCAGTGTGAAAACCAAAGTATTTTGTCAGGTTTGGGCTGTAGGGAAAGGGCCAGATTGAGCCACACATTTTTTGTGTAGCAGTAATAATCTTCTGCCTAGCAATGTCAAAACATGAACATTTCCCATAAAAATCAAGGGACTGGACTGTATCCATCCTTGTCTCATTAGAATGGCAACAAATGTCCAGTCATTTGCAATTAGCTGCACTGGTAAGATCCCATCCCCAATAAAGACTGACTTCATCTATGTATTCTGCTACAACTGCTATGATATGGATTACTTGATATTTACAAACATAAGCAGAGAAGGTAAGTATGCCAGACTCATGACTCATATTAGACAAAGGGGTAGGGGTTACAAATGCATTTGCTAAAAGCCCAGAACTTTTTCTCTGATATATGAGCCTAGCAAAAATAAAACTAGATGCAAACACCATTCTTTCTAGTATCTCAAAAATGAAATTCTAATCCAAGTATCAACTCTCTTGCAGATATCTAACAGCAAGGTGACAACAGGTCAATATTGACACAGTTTGTTAATCATGCAGGCCAACTGTACATACGTTTCCTTTTTAGGTGAGACCTGGGAGCAATGTCTGATTAAGTAGCTTGCTCAAGGTCACATAGTAGGCAAATGAGGTCAGAGATAATCAAACCCTGAACCATAGGAACTACAGATAATATATTTAAACCTCTGCACCAACTGTCATATCATTCCTCCATTTGAGAGGTTCCTATTCCTGGGCTATTGAAATGTGCAGTAGCTACCACAGGATGATAGCTCTCTCCTGTATATACCTCACCTGAGCTGTAGAGATCAAATGTGGAAACATCTTCCCCAGTCTGGAAGGCAGTGCCTTGTCAAGTATCTCTGCAACCACATTTAGAAATGATAATGGTCTAAAGATGGCAGGTTGTAGTTCAACCTGGTTCTGAATCAGACAGCAGCATGATTGTCACACACATTGAGGTGGTAAAACCATTGACTGATCCACAAAGAACAACAGAAGCATCAAACATTCACTGTAAGATTCTTCAAGGAAATTGTCTCCACCCTGAGACTTATGTAAGGACAAGCAAATGAATGCTGTTACAATCTGCCCTTCCATGAGTGTAGCAGCTGGACCTTCTGCTTGCTCCCAAGGGACATGTGTCAAGAGAGCTCAATTACCATCAACTAGATGGGTCATCTTGCTTGTAGAAGTATAGATACGTTTGAAGTCTTACACCCATTCTGGTAAGAACTCTGCCTTCTGTGCAGTTACCGGCCTAACTTCCTGCTTGCTACATTTCATAAAATTCTGTAATGCAGGCCCTAGTCCTCCTCTCCATCCATCAAGTGGGACTCTGTATCTTGCAGTTACCTTTTTAATACAGGTAACTACCTATTCTCCACTTGCCACAAATCTTGCATAATGATATTCTACTTCTCCTGGTCTTCAGAGTCTCCCAGATGTTAGTATGTAACTGCTTCTGCCTTTTGTGTATATTTGGGTACCCTTTCAGAATTGTCCTGACTTTAACTTTGAAATGATGATTATTATGATGGTTGGAATCCATCCCCTAGGTTAAGGATCAAATTTGTGCACATATATCTCCTACAATACTAAAGAATATCAAGATATGATCTGAGTCACCTTGTTTCCTTTTGCTGTCTGATTTTATGGTATACTATAATCAAGATGTAATCCTTTGATTAAAAAAACAATCAAGCAAACTTTGAGATCCCCCACTCCATCCTGCCTCTGTGTATGATATAGATGTGTCTCCTATTTTCTAGGTGTTACTCTTGCTAAATGTCAGTTAGATTTAGTGCACCACCAAAACACTGATGTCTGCATCATATGAGTGAATGATTCCCATTTATCCAGATGTTCTATATAAATTTATATACAGCACACAGACAACAACTCCAACTAGGATCACCAGGATGGCTTTTATACTCATTCTGAGTAGGCATCTTTAACAACTTGGGTAAAGGATCTAGAAAATTTCCAAAAGGCCTACCGAAATTCCTACAGCCACCTTCTTGCCCTATCCGTAAATGTATACATCACCCACCTATCTTCATCACCACTGCAGGTTTTGTCCTATCCCTATCACAGGTTTTTCTTTGGAAACACATTTTAATTCTGTCAACATAACTGGGAACCCTCTGTCATACCATCCTGACTTAAATTGTAGTAGACCTGCCTTTTATTTATATATTTATGCATGCATCTATGTATGTGGGTAAATATTATTTTTTAAGTATGTATGTGTGTATGACAAAAAAATCAAGTGGGAGAGCAATTTAGCAGTAAAAAATAGCTTAGATTGATTAAATCAGAATAAATAATTATAAATTGTAAGTGTTAAAAAGAAAAATGTGTAGATTCAAGAAGATGTTTTTGAATATGTGTTAGGTAGTTTTTTCAAGGCAGTAGTGCTGAATAAGCAAAATAATGTTTGCAAAAGATATCTAAATTAATTCAAGAAATAACTCAAAGCCTTTAACCTGAAGATCAGTGAGTTCTCAATGTACTTTGTATGATTTCCCTAACTCACAGCATGTACACCATATGCAGCTATAGTACCAGGATTGAGTCCTGCTGAGCCACTCAAGTCAGGGCGTGCTCATTGCAGTAATTAACTCTAGAAACTGTTGATGAAGGTGACCAGTAGCAGAGTAAGATTCAAACCAGTCCATTATGATGGAAGTGAAACAGCAGGACTGAAAAAACATAAGCAGAGTATCACGGAGAGTGGTGTCAGAGTCTGTCAACGGATCAAGAACAATCAGGATTGAATACAGCGGATGATATTTGACAATACAGAGATACTTACAGCCTGCACAGGACAGTTTCAATGCTAGTTTTTGAAGTAAAGCAAGACTGACGGAAATCTAGGAAATCTTATGAGGATTACACTTAATTTACAATAACAATAACTTTCTTTATAACCTTGCATATGAAAGAAAGGATAGAAACAGGGAAGATTGCTTAGGTCAAGAAAATGTTTCTTGAGAACGGGTGTAAATATTCCAGCTTTAGTATACTACAGAAGGGAATATACATTGAAGAAAACTACTGAACCTAGAGACTTGTGGCAAGATTTAACCAGCCAAAAAGATCCAGAATCCAGAATGCAATGGGTAGGATGTAAACATGAGAATACTTTCATGGCATTCATTATTACAACTAAGCTCAACTCAATAACACTCAGGGTAATTCACAAAGAAAGAATCAAATTGTAAACATATATATATATATATATATATATATATATATATATATATATACACACTCATGACCAGTCATAATCTGTACTGCAGCCTGGCTTCCTTTTACAGTTGTGTGGTACCTCCCTGACCTCACACTTGGCCATTTTGTTCATGCCTAAGGTTTGAATCCCCATTGCCCTAATCTCCCAAATGGCCACAATTCCCACACTGGACCTACAGCAGAATAAAACCCCTCCAGTCTTTTCTTCTCCCTGGCACACAGATTTCCCTTCCCACAGAGGGATGGTATAATTTTGTTTGAGTTAATTTAATTTAACATAAGGGAATAAAATAAAGCAACCTTTTAAAAGGTTGCCCACACTGTAAAAGCCACAACCTCCTGACCTGCACAGTAACCCGAGATATAGGTTGATTTACTCATTTGACAAACACAGCTTAAACACGTTTTTCTTTTTCTTCCACTTGACTTGACACCTCTTAGAGTGGGCAGTCTACAATGCACTGTACACTACAACGTGCTACCGGGGAGACAACAGGTTTCTATTGAACATTAGCTACACTGAGGTTCTCAAGTGTTCTTTCCACACATCTCATGCTGTATAGTACACATAACATCCTAAAAATACATCACCCCTTTGGCTTTTACAAAAGCTAGAGTCCTTGGCAGTGCTTAAGTTCAGGGACCTAAATCTAAACATTGTAATGGAAGAGTACCCTCAAGGCAAATCTAATGAAGTGTAGGTGAAAGCATGTTAGGAGAAAACGCAGAATGTCAGCATCCTTTTGACCATTTCACTTAATAGATATTATGTTTACTTGTAAAAACATATTCACTGCAGGTATGAAAAGCATTTATTAACTCCACAAAGTCTTTTTTGGCACCAAAAGTCAGCTTTGTTAAAGATATCCAGGAGGTGTGGCTTTAGTTCCACTCCTCCACTCCCCCCTGGGCACTAATCCAGAGAATGACACATCCAAGGGACAGCTGAAACAGAAACAGACCCCCTCCAGAAACATATAAAAAAGTGTTTTTTGGCGAGATACAACTCAGACAGTGCTCATCTGCTTTGATGACCAATAAAGACTAAGAAGAAAAAAGATCTGGCTCCTAAGACTTGTCTTCTAGCTTTTACTAGCCATTTTACATTCATTAGCATCACGAGGAGGACTAGAAGAAGAAGCTCTTTTCAACAGCACACCTAGATGAAACCTCATTTTATTATCCACCTGATGGAGCAAGTTACAGAATACTGGGATTTTTAACCAGCTCATCATATGTGGATCCTGCTATAGCATCTGTGGGTTAGCAACTCCTTTGGGATTTTTGTATTAGGAGTTATTTAATTCTGTTTTTAGCTGTGTGGTAATGACATAATACTGGATAAGGACATAATCATTCCCTTACATAGTATGGAATGGTATTTCAGACTCCATGAACTGAGGTCAACAAGTGTCCAGTTAATGTAACCCAAAGCTCATACAGTCGGGATTCCAACATTCTCAAAATCATACTGGGATGGGTTTTAAATTTGTCCAAAAATCTCATCTTTGAAATGTATTTATTTATTTAATTTGTTATGTTTGATAATGTGGTAGATGGGCTGGTTCTCAAAACCTTTTCTTCCATGATATGGACCCATATGGCAGCAATTTAAATAAGAATGCAAAGCAGAAAATTGGAGAAAATATCAGCATATTCAAGAACTTGTAAGTGGGAAACCAAGTGCCTGTTAAAATAAGTTACAAACATATAACAAAACAAGTTGCAAAACATAAACAGTTATGTAAGCATTCATATTCTCAAAATTTTGTATACAAAATGACAATTGCAGCACAAACTATACAAAAAGAACACTAAACCATTTTGGACATATTTACAACAAGCACATACAGGAAGCTATTTTACATCGTATTATGGCAGATAAAGAGAGAATGGTAACATTTTTATTTGAACATTCTACCATGATGTAAACAGAGCTTTAAGGAGAGGCTTTATTTATTATGATAGCTGCTGCCCTCTGCTTAGTTTCCTGCATGCTTATGTGATATGTTTAAATTATCATTTTTATTTGTAACAGGATGCTTCTTTGAGCAAACTGTCTTTCAGTATATTTTGGAATCAAGTGTTGTTGTCATTATAGTCTCCTGTGATGTGTCCAGTTCAGTCTCAATATTCTCCAGGCTTTTCACTGTCAATGTCCATGTTTCCACACATCACATGCTGTATAAAAACTGATAGTTGATTTTGTTGTGTCTGACTTGGAGTTTAATAAGTTCCATTGTGGGTCTGTGGGAATCTGACTTGAGATGATATGGTCTTCTTCTCAAGATTATAAATGTCCAAAGTCACTCTAACCCTCAATCAGCATGTTATCTTTAAATGAGACATGTGGCTAGTCCCTTTACAGGTAACATACATGGACCAGCAATCCCTTCAGTTGTTACACTTGAGATACATGTTGTATATTCTCCATCTTATCTTGAAGGCACATTTAATCAAATTTACTGCAAGACCTTCCTTTGCACATTTGGCATACTGACATTTCTTTTAAAATATGTTATTGATTGTGAAGGGAAAATGAAATAACCAATTATGTTTAATGGCTACATGTAGCAAAGCACTTAAGCATACACAGTATTATACACTTTACAAACAAAAATATTTTCTCAAATATACATTGAAAGTATGAAATGGATGTAAAAACGTAGAGTGCCTTGAGTTATTTATACAAAATACACACAAAACAGTAGATCACGTCTATAGTTTCCAGTCCAAACCATTGAATGTTTTTTCACCTAGATTACTAATTATGTAAAATAATCCCCTGGATTCTCAAAAGCTTGCACGGAGTGCAAGATGAGTGCAGGTGCCCACGCAGGCAATATGTCTGCCGTGCGATCCAGGAACAGCCGGCAGGGGTGTGCACGAGAGCTCCAGCACTAATCCTGCACGGACTAAGTCCTGGTATGCAAATCACCTCATTTTCAGGAGAAATCCATGTAAATGAGGTGAATTTGCAATCCAGGAAGCTTGCAATAGTCCGTGCAAGACTAGTGCAATCTGCAGAAATGTACACGGTTAGTAACCGAGTACATTTCTGCAAAATCAAAAATGGAGCTATGACAGCTCCAAATAAAGGCTGCATATCACTGAACAAGCATGCCAATGGCCAGGTAGAAGGCCAATGGCATTGCAAACAATAAAAAAAAAAAAATTAAAAAAACAACTTATAATTTTTTTTTCCGCCGATCTCGGCTGTTTAAGCATAGAGCAGCGGTGCACAAATGGGATCGGGGGGGGGGGGAATAAGAAAATAAACTTAAAATGGGCATTCTAACTAAAATCAGTATTCTGCCATGCAAGTCAATGGCAGGCAGAAGACAACCTGGCCAGTGAGTAGTGGTTGCTAAGGGGGGAGGCTCAGTGTGGGCAGTGTGGGACATGTAACTATGCATTAGCAGGCAATCCTATGCAAATGAGGGGAAGGATAGTGAATCCCAGTTTTCATAGGTTCATAGGTTCATAGGTAGGTACTAGGCTATTGGCCCAAGGGCCTACGTAAGCCTAGCCAACAAGGTTCCCTGGCTTACGCCACCCAAGAAAGTTATTTTCCTGTGCCACTGTCGAGCAGACACACAGAAGTGATTCCTGGGGTGTATTTCCTATTACCCATCCACTCATCAAGATTTTTCTTGAAGAGTGCTAATGAAGAACTTTGCTTGACATAGATGGGTAGCCTGTTCCAGAGTATGGGAAGTCTCTGGGGCAGAAATCTATCCCTCCAGCATGTCCTGTTTATTGTGGTGACAAGGTTTAGGTCCCTAGAGAGTGTAGCTTGGAGGGATTGGAATTTCTTTAGGTGTAGCATGCCCAATAGCTCTGGGTTTGACATAGCTTTATATGTTAGGCAGAGATCACCTCGGAGTAGGCGATATGCTATGGAGTAAAGCTGGAGTTTTTTGAGATGGTCAGTGTAGGGCATTTGTTTGAGGCCAGTAATCCTCTTTGTGAGGTACTTCTGTGGCCTTTCCAGCTGCTGCAGATGTCTTGTGAGGTACATTACAAAAAGGGCGTTGTTCTCTATAATGGGTCTAATGAGTGTCAAGTACAGGGGAACAATGACCTCTTTTTTCCTGGATGAAAACCCTTTTATGATGAGGTGTGCCACGTAGAAGGACTTCCTGACTACTGTGGCGATGTGTCTATCAAAGGAGAGACTACTGTCCAACTGGGTCCCAAGGTCTTTTATCACAAATTCAGTGTTAAGTAGATTGCTGCCTCTGTGGTAGTTCATCGGTACATAGTTTTTATCAAAGGAGATGACACTGCACTTTTTGGCATTGAGCTTGAGGCCATGGCTCTGACACCAGGCATCTGTCTCAGCAAGGCCCTTCTGTAGGATGTCCACATCACTTGGGGACTTGACCATGGCTCCTAGTTTGCAGTCATCTGCGAACATCATTATCCAGAGGCCTTCTGTGTTAGCCTGTACTTCAGAGAAGTAGATACCAAACAGGGGAGGTCCCAGGACAGAACCCTGTGGTACTCCACTTATCACTGCTTTGAGGTCAGATTTGGAGTCTGCAACTTTTACAGTGTGGGTTCTGTCAGTGAGCCAGTTGGCAACCCATCTTGTGACATAGGAATTTATACCTAGTTTAGTGAGTTTAGCTATAATTCCAGAATGGGGGATGGTGTCGAAAGCCTTGGCGAGGTCAAGATAGGCTGTGTGATCCACCTTACCCTCATCTATAGCTTTGGTGACTGCCTCAAAGAAGTCAATCTGGTTCATGAGGCATGATCTGCCTTTCACAAACCCGAACTTGGTGGGGTCCAGAGTTTGGAGGTTACCAATGTCTTTGTTTATGAGTTCCGTGATGATACGTTCCATGGCCTTGCAGACCAGGCTCGTCAGGCTAATAGGTCGATATTTCCCAGGATCAGTGGTGTCTCCCCCTTTGTGGAGTGGGATGACTGTTGCTGTGCGCCATTCAGTGGGCACAAAGCCTGATGTGAGGCTATTATTGAATATGGTGCTTACGTGGAGAGCCAGTTCGTTCTGAAGTTCATGTAAAACGCAGCCTGGGATGTTGTGGATCTGTGTTTTTGGCTTTAGGGAGTGCAGCTTTTACCTGTGTAGTTGTGATTACAGGGACTCTGCATTATTCCTGTATAGATATGGGCCCTTTAGGGGGTGGGGGGGTAAAGTTAGCACCGAACCTATCTGCCAGGATGTTGGCAATATCAGTTGGTTCTGTAATTTTCGTGCCGTTGTGCTGTAACTCAGAGCAGATCTGGGTGTTGCCATCGAGATTCTTGACATAGGTATAGAATGCTTTGTGGTTGTCCTTAGAATTAGTGGCAATTTTGTTTTTGTAGCTAGCTTTGGAGGATCTTATAAGGGATCTCAGCTTCTTACTGAGGCTGACCAGGGAGCTCCTCCACTCATGGGAGTTTACTATCTTTTGCAACAGTTTCTTCCTTCTGTTGTACAGTTTGTTTATGGCAGGGGACCACCAGATTGTTTGTGATAGCACGATCCATGCACTCATGTAAGTGCTTATAGAGTGCATTTGTGTAGGATTCAGCAGTTGTAACTGTATTGTCCATCTGCATGGGTTTCATGAAGTTCACCACTTCTGTCTTAAGAAGCATGAATTTGGCTTTGGTGAAATTTTTTTACCATGGTTTCCTTAATGGGGGGTGGGGGCGGGATGTGGAAATCAAAGGTGATTAGCTTATGGTCGGATCGGACCAACGAAGAGTTGACTTCAGGTGTGGAACACAGCTCACTCATGTTGGTAATGACTAGGTCTAGGATATTGTTGCCTCTGGTGGGGGTGTGGATAAGTTGATCCAGGGCATTGAAGTTTATGAATTCCAGAAAGTGTTGAGCTAAGGAGTTGGTACACAAGTAGTTTTCCCAGTTAATGGTGGGGTAGTTGAAGTCGCCCATTATTAGGGTATTTGGTTAAACCCTAATATTTTCCAGTACATCAAGAAAAGGGGAGTGGGAATCCTGGGGCAGGGTGGGGCATCTATAGCAAGCTACAATTTGGATTGCAGTTTTGTCCAGAGTTAGTTGCACTTGGATAACCATGGATGCATTATGCTGAGCAGCTAGCCTGGAGGTGTGGATATCCTTAATGAATATGGACACACCTCTGCCTTTGGTGTTTCGGTCCAGGTTACATGGCCAAAACGTGTGGTATGTGTTATAGCCTGGTAGTGCAGGAGTGTTCTCTGGAGCCTTGAACCAGGTCTCAGTCACTGCACAGATATCGATGTTCTCCATTTTAAGGAGTGCCTCGAGTGAGTGCATTTTGAAATTTAGACTTCTAGCATTGAATAGCATTACCCTCAGTTTTTGCTTACCTGTTCCTGTTATGGTGGTGAATTTGTTATTTGAACCTTGCCTAAAAAGGCACTATAGGGGCAGCAAGAGCCTTAGCCAGTATCCGGAATTCCAGGGGTGACAGGTGCAGGCCATCTGTGGCAAATCATCGTGGTCTGTCGACCATGTCATCCCAAGCAGACAGATATTGGATCCCCTTTGAATGACACCAGAAGCTTAGCCAATTGTTGAAGTCAATAATTTTGCCCTTGTACTGCGGTATCATTCTGGGTGATGGCAGAATGCTACTCAGGGCTAGGGTCATACCTGCCTGGACTACAAGATCCGAGAGCTCTTCCATGTCTCTTTTCATGCAGTCCAGGGAGGTACGTCTCAGGTCATTCACACCAACATGGACAATGACAGAGTCATATTTGTACTTGTTGTGGAGTGACCTGAGTGCATGGGTTATGTGGCGGATCCTGGCACCCAACAGACAGCTGACAGTAACCTTCTCCTTGTTTAGCCTGGTGAGTGGGACATCAGTGTGCCTGACTATAGAGTCACCTGTGACTAGTGTGTTGGGTACATTGTTTTGCCTTATTGGCTGTGGTTGAATGGCACACTGAGTCTGTGGGCTATGTGTCATTTGGGTTGTGTTGTGGGATGTAGGTTGCTTGCATTTCTGCTTTGGAGGTCTCTTTTGCTTAGACAGATTATTATTGAGAGCTTCTGCAAATGTTTTTGTGTTACTATGTGTGGAGTTTGGTGGTGTAGATTTAGTGAGACTATGTGATGAGTGTGGTGTGCTGCAAATGTTTACCTTCTCCTCATGACTGTCAAGTTCAGTCTTGGTTGGAGAGAGCTTTACCTCCAGTTTGGCTAGATAAGTGCCTCTCTCACAGGTTGTAGTGTTGGGTGGTAGGAGGAGAGGGTTGTCTGTGTACATGAGTCCATTTCTACATTGCCTCAAGATGCCCAGATTCATCAGATAGACAGGAGAGAACACTGGGAGCTGACCCTTGGACATGCCTGAATAAAAAACTATTTTCCTCTAGATAAGTGAAGAAAGTGAGTACACGAGCTGTTTTTCTCTAAGCAAGTGAGAAATGTAAGTACAAAAACTGTTTTCCTCTAGGTAACGAGGAAGGTTGAGTGCCATAGTAATTAGTAGCTTATTTAGTGCTTACAAGTTCTGAACAAGTGCTGAGCATGAATAAGCAAATTTAAGTGCTAAAACTAAGAATCTGTATCTGCAATAGACGAGTTACAGGACAGAAACAAGTGCAAATTCAGGCTTTCAAATCAGAAAGTTGAGAGAGATGGAAGAGATTGCCCAAATGGCCAATAACTACAATTTCTGGGCCAGAACCACTCCTTATGTGGTAGACAGGTTACCTAGTTCTTACCACTCCCACTGATAAGCTAGAAGGCTTCCCTTCAACACAGAAAGGCTTGGGGTGCTCAGAAGCTCACATACAGTCCTGGATACAGCAAATCTGTATCTGGAACACTAGTTACAGGAAAGGTAGGAAACAGGCTTACAGTTTTTTTTCTTACAGAAACATAGCTAAAACAGCAGAAAAAACAATTCACGTGCAGTGCAAACTAGCACACATGAGTATGTAGCAATACTAGACCAAGCACAGTTTAAAAAATGCAATTAAATTGGAAAGGACTAAAAGCAAGTGCAGAAAGAGTTTATTAGGTAGAATGTGGTAAAGAGATGGGACTGGGGGAGTGTCCCAGATCAAATCCACAGTGGGGCGGGCAACTGCAAAAGCCACCAAATTTAAACTACAAGCCAGAAATAAGGAGGGTGGTTGGGACAAAACAGTTTCAGCAGAAATCTAAGCAACAATTAACAGTACAAACTCTAAAACCCCCAAAAAATACACAGCTCTGTATATTTGCAGATAGATTGGAAAGCAGTCTCTCAGCACAGGGTGACAACAGTTTCAGCAGAGATTTAAGCAACAATTAACAGTACAAACTCTAAAACGAAAAAAATATACTCAGCTCTGTATATTTGCAGATAGATTGAAAAGCAGTCTCTCAGAACACAGATTCCAGCAATGAAATGCAGGCTGTTACTAGCAGGTCTAATTTTATGCAAGTGATCCTTGAGTTAGATAACACACAAGCTGTAAAAACCAGTTATACCAACTAAAGACACGGCAGAAAATAGGGGGAGGTGGGGAAAACAGTTTCAGGAGAGATCTAAGCAACAATTAACAGTACAAACTCTAAAACCAAAAAATATATACTCAGCTCTGTATATTTGCAGATAGATTGGAAAGCAGTCTCTCAGAACAGGGAGACAACAGTTTCAGCAGAGATCTAAGCAACAATTAACAGTACAAACTCTAAAACAAAAAAAATATACTCAGCTCTGTATATTTTCAGATAGATTGAGAAGCAGTCTCTCAGAACACAGGTTCCAGCAATGAAATGCAGGCTGTTACTAACAGGTCTAATTTTATGCAAGTGATCCTTGAGTTAGATAACACACAAGCTGTAAAAATCAGTTCCACCAGTTTTCCCCAGCATGTGAGACAGGTCCCATCAGTGAAAGAGTATGAATAGCTGGGTGCAAGACTAGGATATAGATGACATCATGGGGGGGGGGGTTGCCACACATACTGTAAGTGGACTGGAGTCCAGTGGCTCGGGATTGCTCCTAGCTTAGCACAGCTAAGCTAGTGGTGTGTCTAAACTTGACTAGCACTCTTTACAAAGTGTAAGCAGGTATGTGCGCTGCGCACCGGGTTTTACAGGAAGAAAAAAGAAGTTAAACCAGGAAATAGCAGCTCTGTGGACATTTGAGCACTCCATTTGTGCAGCGAACCCCGGGCTTAAATAGGAAGGCAATGTGAGGGAAAACAGCAGTAGGAAGGTAACCATGGAGAACTAACTTAGCTGACAGGTGAAATGTATCAGAATCAGCCAATCACACAGGCAGCAGACCAGCCCAGCCCACCACTATAAACAATGCAAACAGCTTTCCCCCTTGTTTTTCCCAATAACTCTGCACCACCTGTGTATACAAAGGGGGAAATTTTACAAAACGAAAGCAAGAGAAAAAATGTTAGGGGCTGCTTCTGCTATCATAAACCAGCATGTGCAAGAGGCTGAGGGTGGGTGAGGATGTGAATGCTGCTGAGCAACCCACAGTGAGGAGACGGAGAAGAGTGTACAGACCCAGGGTAACCTACCAAGGGCTACATGAGCTGGAGATAGTGGAGCGCTATAGGGTGGACAGGGACCTCCTACAGCAGATTGTTGAGCTGTGCTGGCCATGCCTCACACACAGAACTAACAGAGGGGAACCCATCCCAGTGGATACCAAGGTATGTGTAGGCCTACAAATACTAGCTACAGGTACCTTCCAAAGGCCAATTGGGGATATGATGGGGATATCACAGGCATCAGCATCCAGGGTACTCCACCAGTTCCTGGATGCCATGTCAGCATATGTCATTGAGCACTTATATTTCCCCATCACCCATGGGGTGTTGGCCAGAAATATGCGTCTCTTCCATCCAATAGCAGAATACCCTGAGGTAGTGGATGCAATAGACTGCATGCACATATGCATCAAAGCACCACCTGGTGAGCAGGGTAGGGTCTACATCGACCGCAAGGGCTTCCCCTCGATCAACTGCCAGGTTGTGTGCAATGCCCAGAGCATAATAATGAATGTGTGTGCTGACTGCCCTGGAAGCTACCACGATTCCCACATCTGGCATCTGACGCAGCTGTACCAGAGATTTGCCAATGGGGACATCCCATATTGTCACCTAATGGGGGATGCTGGATGCATACTGGAGCCACAGCTGATGACACCCATCAGAAATGCACACACACCCGAACAAGAACTCTATAATGAGGCACACGCACAAACATGAATCATAATAGAGCGTGTGTTTGGCATGCTCAAGTCATGGTTCCAGTGTCTGGACACATCTGGTAGAGTCTTGTAGTACTCACCAACTATATTTACCCAAATTGTCCTTGTATGTGCCATGCTATACAATATGACCCTGCAGAAACAGCTGCAGCAGGAACAGCATGGGGCAGGGCCACACAGCCCCCCACCATTGCCAAGGCCTGCACAGGCACAGAGTGACTTGGAGGAGGAACAACCTGAGCCTGCCCCAGTAGGCAGAAGGAGGCATGCCCAGTATGCCCTGGCCTTAGCAAAGAGGCAACGCATAGCACATACACTGACACAGTAGGGACCCAGGGAAGGACACCTCCCTCCGACTCGCACATACAGTAAAAGGGATGCCAAACATGGCACTACCTGTGCTTAGCTATGTATAAGGAGTGTACTCTGTACATCCAACATAGGCAGCCCTGCAGCACCACTCTCAATACTGGGACACCCACAAGGTAAGTGACTCACACATGCCAGTTGGGGGGGGTCACATACCCAACAACAGTTACAGCCAGCAGGATAGGTGTAGACAAACACAAACAAATGCTGTACTAGTGCCTCTGAATGAGCCCTATGTGTAAAGCCCCCCAGGCCTACACAGACGGACTACAACAGGCCAGTCAGTTGGATGTAAGCTGTGAAGGCTAGGAAGTCAGAAACTAATATGTAGGCAGTGAAAGCTAGGATCTGTAGTACACTGGTATGCCTCTAGCCAGCACGATAGGTAAGACTACAGACTGAAATGGAGTACCCGACATACCAGTACAGTCCTAGCAAATGTGGAAAAGTGTCAGGTGTGCCCCCCCATCCTACGTACACTTATAGTAAAAGTCAGGTGTGCACCCCCCACTCCTGTGTAGAAATGCAAAAACAGTCAGGTGTCCCCCCCATGCAAAAATGTAGCAACAGTACATGCCAAATGACCGATGGATACCCTGCAGACACAGCATGCTACCTGTTGGTGTACAAAACAAAGGTCAGCACCACAGTACAAACAACCAGGACTTGATCCACACATGCAATACAGATGACCATACTGGGCATACTCACACGCACAGAGGAATGAAGGCAATGTCAGTCAACAACATACTGAAAAGTCATACTGGATATGGTCACACATTTAAATACATGAAGGCCATGTCTGCAAACACCAGTGGACCAGACATATCTGGCAGTCACAGTTCTTAGTATAAACACATGTCAGTATGCACCACTCCTGCCTTGCACACACAGTGGATAGAAATACAGACATATATGTAAGGATGACACACTATAATAAGCCAAAGGTAGATGGACATGGATGTATGAAAGAGGGTCACCGTGACAAGGACCTATCCGGGACTGTCCCACCCAGCACACAGCCAAAGGGCCCCAAACACATGAGGTGCAGATAGGTTCATAGGTTCATAGGTTGGTACTAGGCTATCAGCCCTAGGGCCTATACAAGCCTAGCCATAACAATTCCCTGGATATTTCTTCCTGCAATATTTACTTCCCTGGACCCCTGTCTAGCAGGGCGACTGATGTGATCCCTGGGGTGAATTTCCTATCTCCCATCCAATCGTCAAGGTTCCTTTTGAAGAGCGCCAAGGAGGTGCTCTGCTTGACATGTATGGCAGTCTATTCCAGAGTATAGGGAGCCTCTGGGTCAGGAACCTATCCCTCCAGCATGTTTTGTTCATTGTGATGACAAGGTTTAGATCCCTGGAGCATGTGTCTCTGAGGGATTGGAATTTCTTTAAGTGGAGCATGTCCAACAGCTCAGGATTTGACATGGCCTTGTATGTTAAGCAGAGATCACCTCTGAGTAGACAATATGCCACAGAGTATAGCTGGAGTTGTTTTAGATGGTCAGTATAGGGCATCTGCTTTAGGCCTGTGATTCTTTTAGTGAGGTATTTCTGCGACCTTTCCAGCTGTGGAAGATGTCTTGTGAGGTACATACCAAACGGGCCATTGTACTCTATAATAGGTCTAATGAGAGATGAGTACAGTTGGACAATGACCTCCTTTTTTCTGGATGAAAAGCCCTTAGTGATGAGGTGTGCCACATAGAAAGATTTCCTGACTGTTGTGGCGATGTATTTATCGAAGGTGAGACCACTGTCCACCTGTGTCCCTAAGTCTCTCATCACACTTTCGGTGTTTAGTGTACTGCCACCTATGTGGTAATTCATGGGTGTATGGCTTTTCCCAAAGGGGAAAACTATTCATTTCTTGGCATTAACCTTGAGCCCATGGCTCTGGCACCAAGCATCTGTTTCTGTAAGGCCCTTTTGTAGAATATCCACATAATTTGGGGATTCAATAATGGCTCCCAGTTTGCAGTCATCTGCGAACTTTGTTAGCCAGAGTTCCTTTGTGTTGGCCTGTACTTCAGAGAAGTAGATGCCAAACAAGAATGGTCCCAGGACTGAACCCTGAGGTACTCCACTTGTCACTTGTCTGGAGCTGGATTTGAAGTCAGCTACTTTTATAATCTGGGTTCTGTCAATAAGCCAGTTAGCAACCCATCGAGTGACGTAGGGATTTATACCCAGCTTAGTAAGTTTATCTATGATTCCAAAGTGGGGGATGGTGTTGAAAGCCTTGGTGAGGTCCAGCTAGGCTGTGGGGACTGCCTTACCTTCATCCACAGCTCTGGAGACTGATTCAAAGAAGTCAATCAGGTTCAGGAGACAAGATCAGCCCTTCATGAACCCAAACTGGGTGGGGTCCAGTGTTTGAAGGTTGCCAATGTCTTTGTTTATAAGTTCCATGATAATGCATTCCATGCCTTTGCAGATCAGGCTCGTCAGACTGATCTGTAAAGTGTCACTCACTGCAGATACTAGCCATCAGCATGACAGACTATGTGGTGCTCGTGCCAGCTGTGCAACATGACTGTGCAAGGAAGTAGTCATCTAGTAGCTGTATACATGTACCTGTGACATATGACCCCGTGTGTGACCGCATGTGGCATGTCAACCCCTACATGAATGGGTTATGGCCCATGCACACATCACCCTCCCCATAGTAGTATTATGACCAGCCTGCTGAGCTCATCCAATGTGAAATACACCTTTGTGAGAGGTGTAGCTCAGGAATCTCCATGGCGCATCCTATAACTGTGCACTGCTGTAGTGATAAACTAGTTAGGTAGTAGTTATAACCCTAGACTTGGCAACTGTGTGAATGCGTGTTTGTGTTTCTCTGATTGTGTAGAGGACAATGCTTTTTAGGATAATCACGCTCCATACAATTCATATACTCAACTTTGGCAAGGCTGCTGATGTCACTCACTTAAAAATACACATCTGGGAAAGTCTTAGTCCAGTAATCTCCGTAGTGCATTCTGTAACTGCATACTGCTGTAGTGTGATAAAGTAGTTAGGTAGGTGTTCTAATCCCAGACCTGGCAACTGTGTGTTTGTGTGTGTGTTTGACTGAGTAGACAGCAATACTTATTAGGCTACTCACACTCTGCACAATTTATATACTCAACATTGGCAAGGCTGCTGATGTCACCCACCTAGAAATACACCTCTGGGAAAGTCATAGCCCAGTAATGTCCGTAGTGCGTCCTGTAACTGCATACTGCTGTAGTGTGATAAAGTAGTTAGGTAGGTGTTCCAACCCTAGATCTGGCAACTGTGTGTTTGTGTGTGTAACTGTGTACTCCTGTAGTGTGCTAAAGTAGTTAGGTAGGTGTTCTAACCCCAGATCTGGCAATTGTGTGTGAATGTGTGTGTGTGTGTCTGACTGAGTGGACAGCAATGCTTTTTAGGCTACTAACACTCCGTACAATTCATATACTCAACTCTGGCAAGACTGCTGATGTCATTCACCTAGACGTACACCTCTGGGAAGAGTGTAGCCCAGTAATCTCCGTAGAGTGTCCTGTAACCGCGTACTGCTGTAGTGTGATTTAGAACTGTGGTAGGGTTCCATCTCCACCCATGGCAGTTTTGGATGTTTTGTGTGTGTTTCAATGTGTGTGTATGGAGCAATGCATTATAGGCTACTCACTTGCAGTACATTTCAAATGCACTACTGTGGCAATCCTGCTGATGTCATTCATTGTGAAATACACCTTTGGGGAAGACTTTCTGTAGTAATCCCTGTGGTGCGTCCTATCACAGCTCCATGCTGTAGTGTGATATAGGCCTCAGTGAGGGTTCTATACCCACACATGTCAGTTGTGGATGTTTTGTGTGTGTCTCACTGTCTGTGTAGGGAGCAATGCATTTTAGGCAAGTCACTCACAGTTCAGTTGAAATGCCCTACTCTGGTAACCCTGCTGATGTCATACATTGTGAAATACATCTTTGGGGAAGAAGTACACCAGTAATGTCTGTAGTGCATACTGTAACTGCATAGTGCTGTAGTGTAATAAACTAGTTAGGTAGGGGTTCTACTCCCAGACATGATGTGTGTGCGTGCGCGCGCACGCATGTGTGTGTATGTGTGTGTGTGTGTGTGTGTGTGTGTGTGTGTGTGTGTGTGTGTGTGTGTGTGTGTGTGTGTGTGTGTGTAACTCATATCCTGTGTAGAGGTGGTTGTGAGTGTGTGACACTTGTGGCCAATGTAGAGGGGGTTTTGCTCAGTTCTTTTATGGTGGCCCTACTGTATATCACCATGTTAACCATACAGGGATAACATATGTAAATTAGCTGAGAGGCTGGGGTGCAAAGCCATACCCAGACATGTGATATCAAGGCCAGCCAATCAGTTAGCAACCCCACTATTACCCAGAGCACACACACAACCCATGTGTCATATGCACACACATGCCTAGGCAACAGCCAATATGTGGGTAGTATACTGCATATTGGCCACTGATAGTAACTCTGCAGTGATAGCAGTGGGCTACAAAGGGCATGCCACCCTGCCCATCTGTCCATTACCACGTACATGCAGACAGTGCACCACCACCATGTTCCCAAATGGACACCTGCACCACCCATGGTGCCTTTACATGTGATTTCCAACGGACATACCATGCCTGATAACATGCCCTGTATGGACAGATGACACTGCCATCAGGGAATGCTGTTAGCATGCTATCAATGTAGGTGTAGGGTAAACCTGCTGCCCATTACCAGTTCCTACCACAGGTGGGCAAGACTGGCACATCCAATGATAATCTGTGTTCACAACATGGGCCAGACACCCCAGGTACAGTTCCACATGTCACTGTACATGCATGTGGGAGGTGTGCACATCCTGGACACCATTCATGTCATGGGGTAAGGAACATATACATGGCAAGTGATGCACAGCATTGGCCACACACAATTGTCATGCAGGTGACTGGATGGGGGATGCAATACCCACCTGTGTGGGCAAATGCAGAAAATGCAGGCCTGAGACACAATGCGGACAACTGTCATGTGGCCTGTTGCCAAAGTATACCCTTCCCCTATCCTTGTACAGCCTTCTGGCACAGTAAACCACCACACATCCGTGCAGACATGCACCCATGCATGTTAGAACTGGCACCCTGTGTGTTCGTGTGTGTGTTGTATGGTGCATCTGACCACATCCACACTTACTACAACCCCCCAGGGCATACTGAAGCATACTGTTTGATGCCTGACACCTCATAATACTCTATGCCCATACGACCTCCATATGACCCCGTGTGGTACATGTGATACCTGCACATTAATATGTTGTGGCAATCCCACTAGTGATGAGTTGCACTCCTGGCCCTGCCAAGTGTGCCAGTGTGTGTGTGTCCCTGTGTAAGTGTGCCTGTGTTGATGCTGGCAGTTGTTCATGCAGACAGGCATGTGTACGTCACCTACTGTATATCTACCGTATCCCTGTTGCAGATGTCACTCACCATCACATATATGCTCTGAGTGCTCCACCGCAGGTAACCCATGTGGAGCATCCAGTAAATGCATCGAACTGTGATAGCACTACATGGTTGTTGGGGGTTTGATACCCTGTGCCGGTAGGTGTGTGACACAAACATGTTTCTGTTTTACTCTGCCACCCCTCCCTGACATGTATTTGCCTCTGTCTGTCTCCCCCACTCCCTCTCTGGTGGATTTGGAGACCCACACCTGCTATGCTTAGGCAGCAGCACATGTATTTGAAGTGATCAGTTGATGGCCTCTGCACGAATTGCAGCCCTCCCCTAGCGGATTGCATGTGGAACAGCTGTGGTAACATTCCCATAGCCAGTTGCATGAAAACACACTCCAATACCTAGGAACAACATGGTGGTGTTGGCCCTTTTCAGTCACTGTGAGCAGAAACTCGATCTGTTGTTTGGCAAACAGCATCTCAGATGGATTGGGAATTCACTTCTAACAACATACACTGTGGAAAGAGGGCAACAACCAGGAGGGGGATGTGCCTGACCTGACTACAGACTGCAAGTGCTGCTATACTACATGTGGAGTAATGTTGGTTTAACAGTGTTTGTCTGGATATGCCTGTCGTACATGTCACAATACCTGCCATGTCAGTTCCATGTATATGAGGGATCTCCATCCACAGGGTCATCTGCAGACTGGGCAGTGTTGTGCCTTTGGTTTCATGTGTCAGCCACAGTGCAACTATCTGTGGAATGCAGAAGGTAGTGTAAGGAATGCAGTCTGTAGATGGTGAAGACTGTGACAGTTACTGACTTCATATCCCTCATAGGACATATGTTGCAATAGACCCCATTACAATGGTAAATTTATGAGGTTATCACAGCAACATGTCTATACTGGCCCTGTGTATGTGCTGTCAGACACACCTCTGTCAACTGTTGTACATATGTAGTGCATGAAGTGGTGCATATGTGCTGTACACCATAAATAGTGTTATCATATCTGATAACAAGCCAGTGATATCTCAGACTGCTACACATGTTATGTACAGTAGGGGTTATATTTCATGACATCACCTGGACATTCTGTGAATGATTGTACAGTACTGAGGTCTGTGTAGTGATGGTGAATGTCAGCAGTGTGTGTATTGTTAATATGTACTTTAGCCTATGTACAGACTGTGGTAGATGTCATCATTCTAGCACCCCTTCTATCTGATGTTACATGCTGCCCCACTCTATGGTACCTACATAGGTTATGCAATTAAGGAGCTAACTGAGAGTATAAAAATGTAACCAGAGGTTAGCACTGCATACCTCCACGCAAACCCACATAAACCCACTTACAACTGCTTAAAAGTGCCTTAATTACTCTGTATCCATCGGCCCTTGTACTGCCTAGCAACAAAATAAACAACCTCTGCTAGGCTCGAACCCAGGACCATGCACACCACAGCCAATGTGATTTACCTCCAAGCCATCTCAGATATACATAACCCTGCTGTCTACATGTACATATCATCCAGCCCAGTCATTCAACAGTACAGAGAATGTATTCCAACATGTAGATGTGCTTGTGTGTGAAAATATATTAATGTCTAAACAGATACAACATATTGATATATGTAGATATATAGATATATATATAGCAATATATACATATAGAAATATATATGAACATGTACACATGCAAATACCTACATCTATAGATATATATATCTACATCCAAATGTGTACATATAAACAGCAATATATTTCTATATATCAATATATATATATATATATATATATATATATATATATATATATATATATATATATACACACATGCATATATGTAAGCAGATATATATATATATATATATATATATATATATATATATATATATATATATATATATATATATATATATATATATATATATATATATATATCAACATAGATATGTATGGACATATATCTGTAGATAAAGTGGGAACATAGCAGAAACATATATGTCCACATGCACCATTAATGGAGTTGATAGGCATGAACAACATATGTCATGCATGAATAGGTATCCCTCCCCCCACAGCCAAACATGTCTGCTCTGCAATACACTACCAACTGTTACAGATCCCATAACCAGGACCTTACACGACAAGCGCACAAGATGTTAACAATACTCCATCCCACCTGTATGATGTCAGGCTGGTATCAGTAATAAATCATGCAGTACAGTCAGGCTCATAATGACTCGCATTTTGCAGTCATCAGCTACCTTTGTTAGCCAGAGTCCCGTACTGTTGGCCTGTACTTCAGAGATGTAGATGCCACACAACAGTGGTCCCAGGACTGAACCCTGAAGTACTCCACTTGTCACCTACCTGGAGCTGGATTTGGAGTCAGTTACATCTACAGTTTGGGTTCTGTCAGTAAGCCATGTGGCAAACCATTGAGTGGCATAGGGATGTGTGGCTGGATTAGTATGTTAATCTATGTTTCCAAACTGGGGAATGGTGTTGAAGTGCTTTGCGAGGTCCACATAGGCTTTGTGGACCACCTTACCCTCTGCAACAGCTATGCAGACTGAGTCAAAGCAGTCAATCTGGTTCAGGAGGGAAGACTGGCCCTACATGTGCCCAGTCTGTGTGCGGTCCAGTGTTTGTGGTTTGCCAATGTCTGCATTCAAAGATTCCATGATAATGCATTCCATGGCCATGCAGATCAGGCTTATCAGACAGATGTGACGGTAGTTCTGGGATCCAAGGTGGGTCCCCCCTTGTGTAGTGTGATACCTGCAACTGTGTGCCACTCTGTGGGCACCAGGCCTGAATGGGGGGCTATGATTACACATGACAGTTAGCTGAATTGCCATTTCATTTTGTAGTTCATGTAGTACACAGCCCCGGATGTCATCTGGTTCCATGGATGTCATATTCTTAGCTGTGGATAGTGCAGTTTCTACCTATTTGGCCGTGATTACTGGGCATTGGAACTCATTTTGTATTGACATGAGCCCTTTTGGGGGTGAGAGGGGGTTGAATGTGGCACTAAATCAATCTGTCAGGATATTGGCAAATTCCGTGGGAGCAGTCTATGTAATGCCATTCTGTTGTAGCCCAGAACACTGGATTCTGGACATAACTATAGAATGCTGTGTGGTTGTCTGTGGAATCTTTGGTGATTATAGTTACATAACCAGCTTTGGAGGATTCCGTGAGGGATCTCAACTTCCTACTTTGCCTGGTAAGGGAGTTGTTTGCATCCTTGGAATATCCGTTTCCCATCAACAATGTCTACCTTCTGCTGTATATTCTGTTCATGGCAGGAGCCCTCCAGACTGGCTTGCTTATTTGGGAGGAGACCGTCATGGCTCTATGTGGGATGTCAGGAATCATGCACAAGTGGACGTGCTCATACAGTGCCTTAGTGCAGGATTCATCAGTTGAACTGTCAGCTCCTGTCTCCATGGGTGTCACAAACATTGTCACCTCTGCCTTGAGTAGCATGACGTTAGCTGTGGAGAGGTCTTTTATGGACAACTGTATATACATTCCTTTCACATGTTCGGTTCGATTAGCCTATGGTGGGATTACTTTGGTGAAACCTCAGTCTCATGTATTGCTGTGATGGCTTAGTGATTAGCTACTGTGACTGTAGTGTACAGGGACCTGGGTTCATGGCCTGCAAAGGCAGGTTAATTTTGTTCTGGTGAGAACAGTGGTTAATGCATACAGACTACTTAGGGCAATTTAGATTAGTCTCACTCAATACAATTCAAATGCCCTACTTTGGCAATCCTGCTGATTTCAATCACTGTGAAGTACACCTTTGGGGAAAGAGTACTCCAGCAATCTCTGTGGTGTGTGCTATAACAGCGTAATGCTGTAGTATGATGCAGAACTCTGGTAGGGTTCTATTCTCCCTCACATGGGAGTTGTGGATGCTTTTGTGTCTGTTCCTATGCCTGTGTAGGGACCAATGCATGTTTGGCTAGTCACACTCACTACAACTCATTTGCCCTACTTTGACACTCCTGCTGATGTCACTCACTGTGAAATAAACCTGTGGGGAAAGAGTACTCCAGTAATCTCCATGGCACGTTCTATAATTGCGTAGTGCTGTAGTGTAATAACTAGTTAGGTAGGAGGTCTAATCCCAGATGTGACAGGTGTGTGTGTGTGTGTGTGTGTGTGTGTGTGTGTGTGTGTGAGTGTGTGTGTCTTAATGTGTCGATGTTTGTCAGATGTATCCTATGTTGAGGTGGTTGTGAGTGTGTAACAACTGGAGTCAATGTTGAGTGGGTTTTACAAATCTCTTATATGATGCCCCTAGTATATATCACAATATCTACCCTGCAGGGATGACAGATGTGATATCAGTACATAGTCAGGGGTTCGATACCCTGGACTGGTAGGTGTGTGACACAAACATGCTTACCTTTTACTCTCCCAATCCACCCTGGATTATCTTTGCCTCTGCCTTTCTCACACCCTCTCTTGTGGATGTAGAGACTTACACCTGCTTGGCATAGGCAGCGGCATGTGTATTGTCAGTGATGCTCATAATCAGCTGATGGCCTCTGCATGAATTACAGCACTCCTCTACCTGATTGCATGTGTAACAGTTGGATGGTATAATGGTTAAGGTGCTTACCTTACAGACGCAAGGTGCAGGGTTTGATTCTCACATGGGGTAATTGGCAAGGCTTGAAATGGCTCACAAGGGTAATTAGCCTAGTTCTAACCTATGAACCACAGCCAATTGCATGGGAACACACCCCGATTTCCAGGAACATCATGTTGGTGTTTGGCCACTTCATTCATTGTGAGCAGAAACTAGATCTGTTGTTTGGCAAACAGCATCACAGATGGATCGGGGGCATACCTCGGACAACATACACTGTGGAAACAGGCTAACACACAGGAGGGGGATATGCCTGTCTTGACTACAGACTGTAAGTGCTGCTATACTGTAGTTGGGGTAATATTGGTTTAACAGGGTGTGTGTGTGTGTGTGTGTGTGTGTGTGTGTGTGGATATGGCTGTCCTACATGTTTAAATACATGTTATGTCAGTGCTATGTTTATGGGGAATCCCCATCTGTAGGGTCATCAGCAGACTCGGCAGTGTGCGGTGCCTTGTGTTCCTTGTGTTACCCACAGAACACCTATCTCTCAACTGCAGAAGGTAGTGTGAGGATTGCAGTCAGTAGATGATGACAGCCGGGAGAGTTATTGATGTCATATCCTTCATAGGATATATGGTGCAACAAACCTTGTTACGACAGTAAATGTATGAGGGTATTACTGCGACATGTCAATATTGGCCCTGTGTTTGTGCCTCCAGCCACAACTCTGTTAACCTTTGTACATATGTCATGCAGTAGGGGGTGCATATGTTCTGTACACCATAGTCATTGACAGCATATCTGATAACAAGCCAGTGAGATATCAGACTGCTACACATGTTATGTATAGTAGGGGTTATATTTGAGGACATAGCATGGGCATTCTGTGGTTGTGTGTACAGTACTGAGGTATGTGTAAGTCTGTAATTGTTGACAGTGTGTGTGTATAGTGAATATGTACCTTGGCCTGTGTGGAGACTGTGGTAGATGTCATTGTTCCTGTTCCTGTTCTATCTGATGTTGCATGCTACTCCACTTTATGTCACCCTATCAGCTTACATGTTCATAGGGGCGAACACACACATGTCCCATACCACAGACAGGCATCAGACCACACTGTCTAGCAGCCCAGTATATGTAGGGGTGTTGTGTGAGTGGCTCATAAGAGGATGGTGTAGGTCAGATATATATACTGTAGTAGTACACTAGCTTACGATATTTGGCTGTGGCTGTGTTCACATTGGTTGTGGTTATGCACTTTCACACAGGTGTCTGTTACTCTGTGATGTGACATGCCTTTAGAGCCTGCTATCTATGCAGGTATATGTGTATTCCCACATAGGAGATGTAGCCCAGTGTTGAGTCAGTCTGCCTGTAGCTTGGACTGTGCTTTGTTACATGCCTAGCAGATTACTGTACTTATCCATTGAGATGTCATGTTCAGATACTTGCCAGATGTACTTCTGCCAGACCACCATGACAGTCATGTATGTCAGACAAAGCAGTGGGATGCTGTTCAGATGTATGTCACTAACTTGTGGGTAGTATGTGGCCATGGCACCTCTGTTCCAGCGGTTATTATGTGTCAGGACAGACAGGGGTGTATGAATGCATAACCTATGGGGGCAAATGTATACCAGTATTTACGTGTTATACCCATCTACATGGCTGTTAACATCCACAATGACAAGCCTGGTCCACATGTCTTGCATGAAGGGGTTCTGTGTATACCCCTGGACTGACCAGCATATGTGAGGCTGTCCACATATATTGGGCATATCGCAGCTGTAGTCCACAGGGGTGTTACTGTGCTAGTAGTGGTACTGTACTATGATGACCTTAGGATGTCTGTCAGTTGCCAATGGTGCACATGTTAACAACAGATGTGACCTCCCACACACACACCATGTCTGTGAAGACAATCCCTATTACAGTAGCAATAGTCTACAAATATACCTGCAATACATACATGACATCACCTTGCACTAACAGTTTGGGAATATTGGGGCTGTGGCAGAGCTATACTCCATGTGCAGGACATATGGCAAATATATATGTATATATAATTAGTTATATATCCATATAGATATGCACACATATACATATCTTGCTTACTGTATGACAACAGTTTAACACATATGTGCCTGTGTTCCAGCCTCTGTCCTCCACCTACATACCTGGCTTTGCACATGTGACATGCTGTCAGGATTTATGTAGTGGGCTGTGTGTATGTCATACTGTCATTCCTGCCATCCCACCACTGCTGTTGTGTCCCCACACATACTGAGGGGTTGGGGCCATATATGTGTGGGCTTCACCTACACAATACATGTGTGCCCTAATGCACTGCAGAGGGCAGTGTACGTAACCATGGTTATATGGCCCAGTAGTAGTGAGTGTAGGGGGGGGTGCACCATGACTAACCTAGGCTGTTACAACATGTGTGGGTATCTGGGGTAAGCTGCCTTAAGGTATCTGGATGTACATTACCATACAGTCCAATGTGGGTAAATGCAGCCTACTGCCTCCTGCTGTATGGAATGTTCTATTTGTCAGTGTGATTGTGATGGTGTCAGTTATGCCTTGTTATGTAACAGATACATCCCATTGTGTCAACTGGGTCTGTGCCCCCTAGGGATTGTGTACAGAGTGTAGATAGAGGCTGCTGACCTATACATCTGCATTACGTACTGTTGATTGTGTAGTATGCTGTGGGCCAGTCTGTCATTACTATTGTACTACTAGAAGGCCTCGGCCTGGACAGCAACATATGTCAACCTTTCCAGATTACTATCTCAGTATAACTGTTTTACAGTTGTATTACACTGCTCATATGGATGTCAGTGTCTAAACGGCTATATGACATGGCATATACAACTGCCATAGTCCACAAATATAGCTTTCATGGGCACCCATGTGTAGTTTTATACCCTCTGATATCTCTGTGGGTATGTGTTGCAGGCTATGAATGTCATTCGTATGGGTGGCTCATACAGTCTCCAGTTGGTAAGGTGGTGACTGTAGGAATATTGGCTGCTTATTATTGTGTGCACATACTACATATGTATCTTACTGTACACATCTGTGTATGTGTATATGTACTTACACACACACACACACACACACACACATATATATATATATATATATATATATATATATATATATGCCTGTACTGCATATATCTGTCTGTGTATATGTATCCTAGGGATGGCCATGTCATGTGTGGTCCTGGTTATGGGATCTGCAACACTTGTTACTGTATTACAGGGGGGACGTGCTTGTCTGGGGGGGGAGTATACCTATTTGTACCAGACGTATATTGTGCGGGGCCTCTCAACACCATTAACATTGCATGAGGACATATATGTTTTTGTTATATCCCCATTATCACCAGATGTCTGTCCGTATACACCCATATATGTAATTGTATATATCTGCTGACATATAAATGACCTGTTGTATATATTTACACATGTAGATGTAGTCATATATATCCATAGATGTAGGCATTTGCATGCATATATGTTCATATATATTTATATATGTATATATTCCTATCTATCTATCTATATATATATATATATATATATATATATATATATATATACATATATCTACATATATCAATATGTTGTACCTATTTAGACATTAATATATTTACTCACACACATACATCTATATGTTGGAATAAATTCTCTGTCCTGTTGAATGACTGCGCTGAATGATATGTTTGTGAAAACATCAGGGTTATGTATATCTGCCATGGTTTAGTGGTAAATCAGTTTGTGTAGGGTGTGCAGGGTCCTGGGTACGAGCCTTGCAGAGGCAGTTTATTTTGTTGCTGGCCAGAACACTCCCACTTACCCCCACGCTAACCTCTTTAAAAAGAAGAAAAAGGGTTGATAGGAAAGTGGTGAAAAATGGGCACAGAGAGGGTAAGACAGTAAGAGAAATAGCTAAGCATGTGCAGGAAGGATGTAGGAAAGGTCCATAGCTGCCCATTTCTGGTACAGCAACAGCTGTGCATATATACTGAATTTGGAGGTAGATTTGGACCCTCAAATCCCTGGGAGAGGGGTGAGGACAACATAACTTTATTGTGATGCCAGTTAGACCAGATTACATGTGTCCAGTGGACACATGTGTGAAATGGAGAGTCATGTATGGGGCAAGATTTTTTTGTCGGAACAGATTGCCCTTCCATTTTCTTTTCAGGTGGGAGTGGGATGTTGGGGATGATTTGTAGATATATTTGGGGAGGGAGGTTGGGTAGGTTAACAGACATGACACAAAATGCATACAGGGGCGGGATATGACACATGTGGGGGGTAAATACCTTGATGGGGAGGGATGTAGGGATATTGAAATCCCACAAGCTCCCTAGTGGTAACAGTGGGACTGTGGTCCCCACCCATGGGCAGTCACCATGGTGTCAACACAGTGCCATACTTTTGTGAAATATGACTGCAGACCATCCTCCTGCTGACACATGCAAACCTACAACACAAATGGATAACATTATGGAGATAACAATCAGTGTTACTGACAGCTGAAATGCATCATAGCTGCATGGCTGCACTACCCGACATGTATGCATTACACATTACCCCTGACAACATCTTACACTGCAGTACAATGCAGCACTCTATAACAGTCACCATGTGCATCAGAACTATATTAGCCTGTCCCTGCATCGATGTTATGGATGACAGGGATGGGGCACAGGTATTATCATATGCACAGTGTGTGTTGCTGGTTTGCCAGAGGCCGAGGGTGGTCCATACATGTGTTACCATGTGTGTGGGGGAGGGGTTTGGTTCATTGATTGGGGCATGGTGATGTGGTGTGTGTCGGTATGGGGTCACCCTAGATGTGATTGCATAGTGTGTGGGTATGCATGCACACAGTCCTGCCATGTGGCTGCCCTATACAGGTGTTGTTGGACAGCTGCAGACCATACCTGGCAGGGTGTGCAGTTCAGTGCCTCTGGCCATGGACATGCTGACTATGCCTGCCAGGGGTTCCATGGGCACATGCAGGTACAGACCTTGAGGTGCTACTCTCCCCTGATGATGACAGGTGTCCGCTGGAACCATATCCCACCTGGGACTGGCCAGGGTCACATGCACGAGGCCTGCTGTGGTGTGGTGTGGACAGCACCCCCAGTGGTGTGCTGGGGCTGGTACTGCCACTACGAGAGTGGCTTGGTTTCCTGGCACGTCCACATTGACCACCAGCTGCAGGTGTTTCTGGCCTATGTCCATGTGGCCGTCGCACTACTCCCACCACACGTTCAAGCATGGACATTCCACGGTCGAGGAGGCCCACCATCTCACCCCACCATCTATCCATGACCTCATTATGTTCATGGAGGGCAGCAGCAATGTCATGGAGGGTGCCCCTTACAGATGAGAAAGCAGTCCTCTGCATTCTCAGGCCCTGTCTGGTGTACATGTCCATACATGCTTGTGACTCCATTATGGCCTGAAACATGCTCCTGGTGGTACCAGTTGTGGCATCTCTGCCAGGGGCATGATGACCAGTGGCCCTCCCACAAGCACCATGGTACATCTGCCGATGTGGTGGCCTGCCAGACATCTGGCTATGCCGACTGTGACCTGACACAGTTGGCATGGACACCACACTTTCCTGGTCACTGGCACCAACCGCAAACTGTCTGTCTGCTATGGCCATGTGTGATGGGGTTTGTAGGGACACCGTAACTGTGTGCGGGCTTTGGGTGGCTAGGAGGGTGATGACACATGTTGGCACAGTTTTGGCCTCTGACAACCCCACTTGTACCTCAACAGTACCATCATCATCATCATCAGTGTCTGTACGGACACCTACCTCAGTTTGCATGCAGGAGGGACCCTGACCCACCTCGCCACCTGTGTGGGAAACAAGCACACACTTTAGGACCTGTACAGTATGCACATACACACACACACACACACACACACACACACACACACACACACACACACACACACACACACACACACACACACACACACACACACACACACAGTCACACCCACACACAGTCACAGTCACACACACACAGTCACACACACAGTCACACAGTCACACACACACAGTCTCACACACACACGCACACGCACACACACACACACACACACACACACACACACACACACACACACACACACACACACACACACACACACTGACAGTCCACCTTACCACCTCCCTTGCCCTGGGTTTACAGACAGTCCCACATTCTGTTACATATGTTCCCCATCCTGCATGGCACTTGCTAACATACACTCATCAATACTACTCATTAACATATCATACCTCTACATGCCTACACGTGTGATCACAACACATGACCTGTTACTCCATCACCTCCCTGACTTTGGTGGAATAGGTTGTACATGGCCTTACTGCTGTCATCCAGTATTACCCTGTGTATGTCCAGTCATGGTGTACATGTCCCCTATATGGTTAGGGCTGCTTCATGCACTACATATGTCACATACCAGAGCCTCATACTACAAGCTTGCTCAGTCCATGCCACATCTGCAGCACAATCAACCCATCATGCGGATAACAGTAATACCTGAATGCACTCACTGATGTGGTCTGGTAATTCCCCATTGCATTAGTAGTGCTGCATACATGGGTAGCCAGTTATCTATCTGCTGCTGGCAATATGATGTGTATGCCTGGTATGTACTTTCCCTCCCAATGCATGTTCTGTGCTACAGACCTTGTTATGCTATCAGCTGTCCTGTCTTCACATATTAGACAGGCTGTCCTGGTGTCTCATGTGTCACTACATGTAAGCACAATCCCAAGGAGAAGTACTGCCATGTGATCAATCTCACTATCACCTGTGCATAAATGGACACACGCACAGACACACATGTACACACACATCAGACATGCATCGACCACACTCCACCAGATTGCACTTACACACACATTCAACACCCCCCCACACACACACATCTACATGTGGGGTTGCATACCTTTTGAACACACAGTCCTCCCCTTACCCTTCTGTCAGCATGCATTACATCTGGTAATCAACACCATGCAGTGCAACTATAGTGACCTCATGCTAGTGGCAGTATACATGTGTGTGATGCATGGGCTGTATTGGTAGGTGATGGCCCTTCCCCTTTGTTAACACTGCACCCATGTACAAAGTGTTACTGTCGACCTGTTCTGCACCCTGCCTTGTACTGTCCACCATACCACACAGGTGTACAAACCATAGCTGCTTACGTAGTACTTTGTCTGTTATGTCAGCTCTAATGCTCACAGTCCCTATGTGTTACAGCATCTCATACCTCGGATGATATGTGAACAGATATCATTTGTGAATGCCTGATGTCTGCGTTACAGATCACAACATCATCAGTGCATGTATGACCAGTAAAGGACTATTACACTGACATCCACCAGACCTTACCATGGCTGTGGGGGGTGCCCTACACATGTCCCAGAACTCTGCATGGTTGCAAGGTCTACTCATGTACACATCCCTTGGAGTGCACATGCTGCTGTCACTATTGCTATGGGGTCAGGGTTACATCTGCCACAGTTACATATCCTGATTGTGTGCAGATACAGCCATGAGGGTGTTGCTTCATACATGTCCCTACTGTAGGCCGTGTGTCCTGCCATACTTCTCATCCCTGTGGACACATTGCACAATGACAGGATGTTAGTTATCTTGCATGTGTCTGTTGTACCCTTCCGATACCCCAGCATGGTCACTACTGTGATGCAGAACATTACACAACAACAAAACATGAACGTGTACAGCATGCAGTATGGGTAGGTGTGTTAGATGTGTGCATGGAATATCCCATAGCCATTACATGCACAGTGTCTTGTCATGCATGAACATGAACCATACTCACGGCTACAGATTGCTGCTGTGGTGGTATCCTGGAGGGACCTACATAAGAGTGTGAGAAAGTTGTTGTCAGTGGCCACAGCTGTGGCATTCATAAAGGGTGAGTGCAGCATTATGTTACATCTACAGTAGGGGTCCACAATACTACAGCTTATGCATGTCTGTTTATTACTACTACACAGCAACAGACTATGTATATGACATCTCAGATTTGCATGATGTACCTGTACACATGAGTGGTGCACTGATGCGCCCTGAGGCCTTACCTGCCCACTCCTCAGCCAGTGCACCCTGCCTTTTGTTGGTGCTCCAGTGGGCAGGTGCCACAAGGCTCCTGAGTAGCTCCTTCACACGAGTGAGGGATGGATGGGCAGCTTGTCCCCCCTGTTGTGATGTGGTCTCCCCATACAGCAGCTGCACGCCAACGTACATGGAGAAGCAGGTCGCTGCAATGATGCCGGACCTGCTCATAGTTGCGGTTATGCAGTCCAACATCATTAACCCTGTGGACTAGTTTGCCCACAGGGCGGTCCTCTCCTGCTGGTCATGGGCTATCCATCCAAACAGCTGCTCATAGTGCTGTACCAAATGTGCAAGGATGACTTCTGTTTCGGCAGCACTGTAAGCTTGCAAATGGATGTGGGACATAATCCCTGGAAGACATAAAGATGGAAACAGGTCTGAGCAACTCATACAGCAGGGTTACCATAGTTCTTAATACACATCTTTGTCTTCCCCCACCATATCAGCTACAACAAACCGTTCACAGAATGCAATTGGTATGTTGGCTGCTTACCTACCATTGGGACATATGTTGTATTGTACCAAGCTTTGTGCTATGTGTTTGTGGCCATGCTCCCTGTGGGGACACTATCTCTGCTGGCCTGTTACAGACAATTTCACCTGCATGCCATTGTCAGTGCCACTCTGTGTGTATATATATATATCTGCAAAGCTATGGAAAGGATCATCATGGACCTCATAAATAAAGATATTGGAGACCTACAGACACTGGATCCTACCCAGTTCGGCTTTGTTAAGGGCAGATCCTGCCTCTTAAACCTGGTTGATTTCTTTGAAACAGTCACCAAGGCCATTGACGAGGGGAAGGTGGTCCACACAACCTACCTGGACCTCGCAAAAGCCTTCGATACAATACCCCACTAGGGCATTATAGATAAGCTCACCAGCTTAAATATAAACCCCTATGTCACTAGATGGGTTGCAAACTGGCTCAAGGACAGAACCCACATGGTTAGAATTGCTGGAGCCATGTCAAACTCCAAACCAGTTACAAGTGGTGTCCCACAAGGCTCAGTCCTGGGACCTCTCTTGTTCAGTATATATTTCTCGGAGGTACAGGCCAACATGGAAGGACTGTGGCTGACCAAGTTCGCAGATGACTGCAAACTGGGCACCATAATCGACTCTCCAGCCGACACAAGCATCCTCCAAAAGGGCCTCATAGAAACAGACAACTGGTGCCAGAGCCATGGCCTCAAGCTAAATGCCAAAAGTGTATAGTCATCCCTTTGGCAAAACAAAGTGCCCACAAATTACCACATAGGTGGTAATCCATTAAGTACAGAAGAAGTAATTAGGGACCTGGGGACCCAAGTTGATAGCAATCTCTCATTTGACAACCACGTGGCCAAAGTGGTTAGAAAAACATTTTATATAGCCCACCTAATCATGAAGGGATTTACATCTAGATCAGGGGAGGTCATCGTGCCTCTTTACTCATCCCGCATCAGGCCCATAATTGAGTACAATGCCCCTTTTGGGATGTACCTTACCAGACACCTGCAGCAACTGGAAAGACCCCAAAAGTACCTCACCAAGAGGATCAAAGGGCTCAAACAGATGCCATATGCTGCCCGGTTAAAGAAACTCCAGCTCTGCTCAGTGGCATACCGCCTGTTCAGAGGCGATCTGTGCCTGACATATAAAGCCATGTCCAACCCGGAATTAATGGACATGTTGCACCTCAGAAAATCCAAATACCGTCGAGCTACATGCTCGAGAGACTTGAACCTCAGCACTGAAATAAATAGGACATGCTGGAGGGACAGATTCATAACCCAGAGGCTCCCTTCACTCTGGAATAAAATCCCAGTCCAGGTTAGGCAGAGTCCCTCATTGACTCTCTTCAAGAGTAATCTTGATGAATGGATGGGAGATCGTAGGTTTACCCAGGGTATCACTTCTGTGCCACTGTTAGACAGAGGCACAGTATACTAACCTCAAAAAAGGGCATAGCAAAATTAATTTAAAATGGGTGGCGAAAGCCAAACACATTCTGGCTAGGCTTATAAATGCCCTCTTTTCTTAGTTTCCCTTTGAAGGTCCCTGGCTGCTGTCTGCTCTGCCCTGGCGTCTTTGCCCCTGTACCCAGCTCAACATTTACCTGCTCCTGATATTACTACTGCCTATCTGGTGATTTAAGAACCCTATCCAAATCCAGTGGCCTCATCCACCAGCCTCCTATTTCTCAGCACCATCTATCAAGAAAGGAAAAAAAGTATGTTATGGACTAAGTCTACTTTGTAAAACAGACCCCTATCTACTACTTGTCTCAGGGCTCCAAAGTCCGCTGTGAGCCTGAGCGGCCAGCTGCCTTTAACCTAACTCTATATCTACCCAACAGCCAACACACCTCTTCCACCTACCCTAACCCTCTCTTACTATAAATCTCTTCTTTCAATGTTCTACACTACTTAGCTCCCTTACACACTTACCTACAACACCAGACCTGCCCACTAGGTGGCACCCTTCTCCCATCCATCTATCACTCCCTCTCTCCCTGTTCTACCTTTTTAAACTCACTTACTTATTAGGTTCTTGGCCTAATCCTCTTCATACTCACCTTGTGTCTTTTTCAGCATTTACCCTCTGGCTCTCATTTTCTTCAGACTCCTCCGCTATCTCAGACCTTACCACTCATGTCCTACCTTTCTAATTTGTAGCTACCTGCATTACTGATAGTTTTCTTTCTCTCTAACTTCTCTTCCTTTTGTCTCTACCCGCTCCGTTTGCCCTACGGGCTCACTCCGCTCCCCTACCCTACTCCCAATTCTGACCCACCTCCAGGGGCCCTACACTTATACCTACCTAACCACACCCCTTCACCATTTCCACCTATCACAACAACACTACCTTAACCAATCTACTCTTTTCCCTCCATTTTCTTCTACCACTCACTTTCTCACTCACCACACCCTTTGCCTTACATTACCACACCCCTTTACCTTTGTACCTTCAGCTAAAACTTTATATCCACCTTTGCAATGTACAAACTCCCAACCCTAGTCCTCCAACATAACTTACTTATGCTCTCACTTCTTCCACCTTTAATACTAGCACACCTGATAACCTCCTATGAACATCCACTACTATCGCACTTTCCCTTCTCTACTCGACAATCTACCACTTCAATTATTGCCTGTCATGCTCACCACATCAACATTACTTCCACACCTAGCTATCTTTTACCCAACTACCATAGGACAACCCACATTCAATATGACTTCCCCAATCCTAGAAGACATCCACCTCTGCAAAGTAAATACACTAACACTAGATATCTAACACTACTCCTCTCCCTAAAGGATGGAGATATTCACCCAAACCCAGGTCCAAATACGTCCTCTACCACTCTACTCTTCAAACCAAACCCCACTGCCAACCTCCTACTCAAAAAAACAACCAACTCACTCCTAATAGCTCACCTCAACATACGCAGCGTTAACAACAAAATAACACAACTCCACGCTCTCTTGGAACTCTATTCCTTTGATATTATCTGTCTAACAGAAACCTGGCTAAAACCTTCAACCAAAGACAACAAAGTCATCCCGCCCAGCTACAGTATCTTACGATTTGACCGGGTAGCTAAAAAAGGTGGTGTAGTAGCTGTCTTATTCAAATATGTCTTTCAAATAACCACTTTCCACCAGAAACCACCTCATGACTCTAATGCTGAGATTCTGATTACCAAACTTCAGCTAAACTCAGTCAAATCTATCTATATTATTTGCATCTATGTCCCTCCAGGAAATACCATTTCTACCATTGAAAACATCCTCTGTTGGCTATCTCTAAATTTACCCCAAGAAACCATTATCCTAGGTGATTTTAACATTGATTGGCAATCTTGCAGCAACAAACACCCTACTACCCATATCAATCTCTATGGGTTTTCACAAACTATTACCTCCCCCACTAGAATAAACAAAACAAATAAAAAAGAAAGCACCTTGGATTGGATATTCGTCAATAATCAACCCCACACGTATGAAGCAGGAACCCTCCCTGATGATGTAAGTGATCACTTACTAACCTATATTATCAGGCTCAAAGCCAATCCACCCACTCAAACCATTACTAGAACAATTAGAACCAAGAAAAACTTCAACTTGGAGCTATTTCAAAGTGAACTAAAAGCATGCAATTGGTCCCACTTAAAACACCTTTCTCTTGATGAAGCTGTAGATTACTTTAATGCTAAATTCCTAGCCATACTCAACCACCATGCCCCCACTTGGTCTATTAGGATAAGAACTAAATCTGCTCCTTGGCTCTCTCAAGAAACTAAGCAAAAAATCCATCTCAGAAATAAAATCTGGAACAAATCTCGCTTAACTAAAAAGCCTGCTGATCACCAACACTTCAAACAACTGAGAAATGAGACTAAAAAAGCAATATTGACCGATAAAAAAAACTGTTACCTACAATCTCAGCAAACTCACCAGAAAAACCCACAAAATTTCTGGGCAAACATTAATCAGTTACTTCAGCCCAGTCAATCTATCACACCCAACCCACAAGACACAGACAAAGAGAACCCCAAGCAAATTGCTAATGACTTTAATTCCTTTTTCACCGAAACAATTCAAACTCTTGCAAGTCACCTCTCTAATCAAAACGCAAGTATATCTAATTCTAACTTAAACCCACCACCCCATTTCTTTTCCAACTGGTCCCAACAACTTATTTTCTCTCCCTCATCCAAAAACTCAAACCATGTACTCCCTCTGCTGACTTACTACCCGCAGAATACTTACAACTAGCAGCCAAATCCATAGCCTACCCTATCTCCATACTAATCAATAGAACCATCACTGAGGGATATGTCCCTAAACTTTGGAAAGTCTCTCATATTATTCCCCTTCATAAGGGAGGAAATTCTACTGAACTCTCCAACTATTGCCCTATAGCCCTACTCTCTCCCTTATCTAAGATCATGGAAAGGTGTATCCACAAGCATCTGCTTGACCACCTTCTCCAAAATAACTTGCTCTCTAATACCCAACATGGTTTCAGACCTTGCCACAGTACCACCACTGCCCTCCTTTCCTTTACAGACACCATCAACAACAAATGTAACCTTAACTCCCTTTCCTCTGCACTTTTCTTAGACCTGTCCAAGGCTTTTGACATGGTCAGCCACCAAATACTCATACAAATTCTTCAATCTCTCTCACTTGACATTCTACCTATTAAATGGTTCAAGTCCTACTTAACTAACAGACATCAAGCTGTACTCTGGAACTCCACTCTATCTACCCATCTACCAGTTAACATCGGTGTCCCTCAAGGGTCCATACTGGGTCCTCTCCTGTTTTCTTTATTCATAAATGACCTCCACCAAGCAGTTCCCCTAGCTACATGCATACAATACACAGATGATTCCACACTTATTTGCTCAGCCACAACTGTACCAGAACTTCACTCTCTGACACAACACATATTTAACTCTGTTGAACAGTGGTTTACACAATGATGTCTCCTACTTAACCCCAAAAAAAAATAAACTCCTCCTATTCACACCTACCAATAAATCCCCCCAAATAGACTTTACAATATTATCTAAAAATGGCACACCTGTATCCCAAGATCTTACTACCAAACTGCTAGGTATCACAATCGACAACAACCTTAACTTTGACACCCATATCAGCAACACCTTGAAAACTATTAATAAAAAAATAGGCTCCCTTTACAGAATCAAACCCTGCCTCACTCCAGCAACTAGAATAACTATTGCCCACTCCCACCTAATCTCTTCCCTTCTCTATGTCTCACCCATATTTATTAACCTGTCAAAACATACTCTTATGAAATTAGAAAACACCTACAATAGCATAGCCAGGTTTGCTACAGGTAACCCTTTCAGAACCCACCACTGTATTAATCTAAAGCAACTAGGCTGGCTTGAATTTCAGCAGCAGCTGAAAATTAATCAACTAGCCATCACCCATAAAATACTTTATCAACCTGCCAAAACACCTATTCTTTCTACTCTTATTTACCCTTACCATAACCTGAAGTCTCTTAAGATCTGCACACAAACTTCTTGTAAATGTTTACAAAGCAAACAACAAGGCTGGAGATTCCCTCTTTTCTAATACTGTTGGAAAACACTGGAACCTACTTCCCTCTGAACTATCTACAATTCCCTCCACAACTCTCTTTAAAAAGAAACTTAAGCTCTTCCTCAAAACACAGTGGTTGTGCCCCTGTACTAATCCTGACCGACTATCTAGCTCCTGATACACGACTCAATCCTTACCTTTAGAACCCTGCATATACTTCATCCTAACATCTAACGATCTATTTCTCCATCATAGTATTAATTACTACTAAAAAAAAAAAAAAAAAAAAAAAAAAAATGTTTGACTACTAGATGTATTACATGTACATTATGCTATTATTCTTTCTGAATGTCTACTTGAAACAGTACTAATCAAGTCTAATTTACTGCATTTTTATACTTTATTAATATGTGAACAGTTATTACCTTTTTTCTTTATCTTTTTTCTCTTTTACTGTAAATGTATCTGCATTTTAAACATGTATTTCTTTGATGTGAATTTATTTTAACTGTTTGGAGCTTATCTCCCCGGGCCTCTACTGAAAATGGACATATATCCAGCTAGACTAGCCCGGCCAACAAATGTAAAATAAAAATAAAAAAAATAAAATAAAATAAATATATATATATATATTTTTTTTATTTTTTATTTTTATATATATATATATATATATATATATATATATATATATATATAGCTGTCTGTCTACATTTCAGGATATATATCTGTCCATATGTCCATGCATGTTCGGATCATATTTTTGGCCTGTACCTCATTCTCTTGGAAATTGATATGGATGATCACAGGACTGTAGTTAGTAACTAGTGCCAACACATTTGTGTTTCACACTTCATCACCTTCAAAATATGTGTTCTAATACATATAACTGTGTGACTAGCAACATTTTAGGTGTCTTAGAGCAGTATTTGACATGTATCCCTACTTGTACCCACATTTTGGCACACTTTGTCCAGAATTCTTGCATTAAGACATTGTGTGGCATGATATTGCTGCATTACTTGTACTGTTGACTGATTGTGCTGGATAATATGTTTGTGAAAACATCAGGTTATGTATATCTGCCATGGTTTAGTGGTAGAGCACTTTGTGTATGGAGTGCAGGGTCCAGGATTCGAGCCTTGGACAGGCAGTTCATTTTGTTGCTGGGCAGAACAAGGGACGTTGGTTACAGAGTGATCAAGGCACTTTTAAGCAGTTGTAAGTGGGTTTGCATGATGGTAAGTACTGCTAACCTCCGCTTAAGATTTCTTTCAGTCAGTTAGCTTCTAATTTCTCAACCTGTGTAGGCATAGCTTACCCCCGCGCAAGCCCACACAAACCTGCTTACCACTGCTTAAAAGTGCTTACTGTCGCTTACCCCCGTGCTAATTTCTTTAAAAGAAAAGAGGGAAAGACAGTATGGAAAATAGCCAGGCATGTGCAGGAAGGGTATAGGAAAGGTCCATAGCTGCCCATTTCTTCTACACCAACAGCTGTGCATATACACTAAATTTGCAGGTACATTTGGACCCTCAAACCCCTGGGAGAGGGGTGAGGACAACATATATTCATTGTGATGCCAATTAGACCAGATTACATGTGTCCAGTGGACACGTGTGCAAAATGGACAGCTATGTATGGGTCAAGATTTTTTTGTGGGAACAGATTGCCCTTTTTTTCAGATGAGAGTAGGATGTTGGGGAGGGGTAGTAAGTATATTTGGGGAGGGAGGTTGGGTAGGTTAACAGACAAGACACACAAGATGCATACAGGGCCGGTATATAACACATGTGGGGGGTAAACACCTTGGATGGGGAGGGGTGTTTGGAAGTTGCAAGCCCATGAGCCCCCAACTGGAAACAGTGGGACTGAAGTCCCCACCCATGGGCAGTCACCACTGCACTTTCATGGCCCCAGAGGTGGCTGTGCTGGGGGCTGTGTAGGACAGGCAGGCTCACCCTCTAATAGCGCCACTCGGCCCTCAAGCTGGCATAGCCGCTCTCGATACTCCAGATCAAGGTCCCTACACACCACGGCCCGGACCTGTTGACAGGTGACAGGTTCCCCTCTATGCCTGCTCTGAGGAGGGATGAGCCCCATCCCCTGCAGTGGTTCCCCCTGAAGGTGGCGCAGGGCTCACAGAGGAGGAGGTCCCAGGCTGGGCCCCAGATGTGCTGGTGCCTGGTGCCATGGACAGCTGAGGTGGGACAGGTGGGTCTGCTGGGGCCAGCCTTCCCATACGAGCTGTATTGTTGCCGGTGGCAGATATTGGTTAGTAACAGTCAACAGCATTCAGGATTAGTTATAACAGCATGCATAGGTATTCCCATTAACCCGACACACCAGATTTAACACAATTGCAGAGCAAGCAGAACACATGCATATATGGAACAACAGTGGCCATTACAGGAGCATGCGGGTTTCATTGATGGCAACAGGCCACCAATATGGGTGTATTTTAACATGGCACATGCATAGAAACAAATATGAATATTTATAAACCATTAGGACATATGTCCCAAAAAAAGTTTGGAGTGCACACATACCATTTCAGGAGTGTCATTGGGTTATTATGCATATATGGTAGGGGTGAGAAAGAAGGTTCAGTTAACAGCTAATATATCCTTGTAGTTTTCACAACATTCTTAGTCACTGCAGTGATCTTTCCCTTACATGTATTATTACACTACACAATGACCTTATATTGTACGCTGGTATGTTTATAGATGATTATATACGTGACTGTGTCTTACATACAGGCATGACAGGCTGCAGGTGTTAATGCAACATATGTTGGGAATTGCTGCCATACACATTGGGTGAGGTGCTAGAATAACAGGTTTGTTTTCATATACATTCTCTGACTATGTACACGCTTAACTATCAGTTATATGTCATTGACAGCTGCCTACATTTCTTGGATCATCACACTGACTTTTCAGGGGAACAGGGTACCAAGCTGGTGATATGGGCCATTTATCTGGACATGCTGGACAGATTGGAACAGTTGTGGGGTATAAATATGAATACAACTTACAATTTGAACATTCAACCAAATTCTGTACAGTTGTTGGATGTAATTATGCATACAGCTTTCTATATGAACATTGAATCACAGTCTGTACAGTTGTGGGGTATGATTATGCATACAACTTAGTAGCACTCCCAGGAGTTGAACCCCTGCTGTGTGTCACATAAAATTATTGCTAACATCACAGTACACTGTGCTATCAGGGAATTGATGTAAAGCTTTCGACTGTTTTCTATCTAAGTCTCCCTAACTTGTACGATATGACTGACCTCTTGGCACTTCCAACATTGGTATGCAGGACTTCATACCCATTTTATCTGCATACCATGGTGTGGGTGACACTGCTTAAGATACAACAGTACTATTTATAGTATGGAACAGATCGCAAACATATGGGAGAAGAGTAAAGAGAAGCACTCCAGGGGTTATACCTTTATTCACAGACTATTAACACTTTATTTCTACTGGTACAACACTTTCTAAGTCTCTTATATTTTTGTTATGACAGTACATGCAGACTGATTACTTACCTGCCTCACGACACAGCCTTTGCAGCCTAGCATCATGGGCTTGCTGGTTCACAGCCCGCCCATCTGCAGCTGTCAGAGAAATGCATTGATATTTAGCCATACCTATCCATAGTATACACAAGCTAGGTAATTAATTACTACTTAGTAGAATGTGTACTTAGTACTGGAGCATTGGCCATCTGCCGAGATTCCTGGATCTGCTGTTCCAGTACATCCCCCCTCCACTGCTTCAGGTCAGCATGGTGGTGCCTGACCTGCTCACCAGTCCAGGGGATACCTGTGGCACTGGTGAGGTCATGGGCGAGACTGTCCCAGGCCTCCGTTTTGTACTGCGAGCCCTGGTACTGGCCCTGCAGTAGTCCCTGATCATGGTGTTTTACCAGGAGCCATACCATGATCTTTGACTCCTGGATGCCCCAGCGCTGTGCTCTGAATTGAGTGCCTTTACCCACACCAGCCATTCTATCTGCAGAATGGCTGGTGTGGGTAAAGGCACTCGATTCAGAGCGATTGCCTTTACCCACACCAGTCATTCCACCTGCAGTAGGAAGCTACAACCAGTTATGAGATGTATTCCCACCTGTGGAGTTTAAATATGGCTATTTTCTCACACTTTCCCATGATTGGCCAGTTTTGACAAGGCTAAGCTATGGGCACACATGCTTACATAAGGCTGGCACTGCTTAAAGAGGTATACCACTAGGCAGATTGAATTGGCTCCCCTACACATTGCTTACACTTGCTAACATGGGTTGTGCTGCAGTTAGTATTGCTTAATAGTTGATTATCACTATATTTGCCATTTGCCAATGATTTCTTCTTCATTACAAGTTATATATGTGTCTGGTATCTGTGATTCATGTGTACATACACTGTATGGGGACTTGGGGACTTCTACATTTTATTGCAATCTCACCTCAGATCTATGCATACTGCAGTACTTCAGTTCACATATTTATCTTATGTAGAAGGTTATACCACTTCACACTGTACATACATTCAGTTCACATGTTTGGTTTGGTTTTCCTGTGGTGAGGCTTAGTTTGCTGATACCTCATTCATATCTATTGCTATGATGGCTTAGTGTTTAAGTACTGTGACTATAGTGTACAGGGTCCTGAGTTTAAGCCTTGCAGAAGCAGTTTATTTTGTTGCTGGGCAGAACATGGGCCATTGGATACAGAGTGATTAAGGCACTTTAAAGCAGTTGTAAGCAGGTGTGCATGGGTTTGCGTGATGGTAAGCAATGCTAACCTCTGGTTACAGTTTCTTACACTCAGCTTCTACTTTGCTTAATCTATGTAGGTAATGCTTGCTCCCGCGATTACGCACCTAAACACGCTTATTACTGCTTATTTGTGCTTAAACCTGCTTACTAGTTCCTTATTCATTATGACACTGATACTTCACATGTGCATTTAATACAGTACTCCAGTTCACATTTAAATGTTATTATGTAGGTTATACTGCAAAAAGATGTGAGAACATGCTCATATACAGGTTTCACATGGAAAATGATATGTGCTGCAGTAGGACTCGAACCGGGAATGCCTGTTTGTTAGGCGGATGCTCTAACCACTACACTATTGTTGTGCTGCTTCATTTGCATATATATTCCTTTTTATCCTCTTCAGCTATTTCAGCTGCTTTACCCGTAGCTAAGCGATGGATGAACCCATGCACCTATGGTTAGCTGTACTTGGGGTTTTAAAAAACTTTCTACAAGGGTTTCTTCATGTTTTATTTCAGTGTACTGTTGCTGTTGAACACATGGGGACTGTTGGTGGGGATATGCGGACACTTATGAGTTGTCTTGCTCTTTTATTTACACATTCTTCTTTTCTACTTTGCAGGGGCGTCTTTATTCTGAGAGCTCTGCTCTCAGACACGCCCCCTGCACTCGTCCATGCTCTGTGTAACATTAGGAGTTTAGGCAGTGTGCCTTCCTTAATATGCATGGAGCGCTGCCGTCCTCCTCTTAAACTACTGCTTCCATCCTCCTCTTAAACTACCGCTTCCATGCAGGACTAGATTAGTCCTGCACGGAGGATTAGTGAATCCGAGGGAATGTGTAGACAGACTCCCAAAACATTTAACAAAGTCTTTACAGACCGACCATGGGAATCTTGAATGGACACTTTTTTTTTTAAATACAAACACTATAATAATAAGAAATAATTTATTGGAATTTTAGCAGTTATGAAATATTTTTTCAACTTATGTGACAATGTATAAGCTACCAAATACTTATTGATCTTGGAAGAAAAGTTTTTTTTTGCCATTGTCTTCAAACTAGTCCAGTGAGTAGTAATACAAAATTTGTCTAAAGTAAGTAGGATAAATAATGAGATGGTACTTATCAACAGTAAATCTTAAGGTTAAGCTCCTTAAAATATCCTTTTGCTAAACTAAATTGTCTTCTGTAGGACTATATTGTTTCAATTTGCCATTTATTGGTTATCAAATTCTCTGAACATATATACAAAACCAAAATATACTGTCTCTTCTTCCCCATAAAGAATTGCACATGGGAGAAATTATGGAGAAATACGCTGTTTTCTTGGTGTGCATAAGATAAAGCTTTGTGACAATCATATATTGGGCAGGCTGAAATTGCTTTTACAACTGTTTCTTTTCTACAGCAATGCTTCCATTTGGTTTGATTAGGTCAAAACTTACTCTGACAGGCCAATTAGGAAATAATTCTGAATGTGTAAAATATGTTTAGGTGTTGTTCTTTGCTGTAGCAATATGACTAAACTATCTTCTGCAATCAACACTCCGTTGGACAATGTTTGCATTTGGTGCAGGGTACCCTGGTACATTAGTATAATGGTCACTTCCATTTAATTTAAAAAACAATACATTTCTTCCAAAATAAATTGAGTACCATTGTCTATGGAAATATGTTGTTCTAATGTTAAATTGTAAGAAGTGGTCTTCTTATCCTAGTAAGTCAGGATGTGCTTCTTCTAATAACTGTTTTATTGCTGAGAGAGGTTTGATAGCGAGTTGGTCTGCATATGTTTTAATAACTGTTTTACTTTATTGCGAGTTAGTCTACAAATCTTAATTAAAAAAAAAACAGCTTTAGTTCTGTGGGCAAAGACTGATGGCAAGCTAGTGTCTGTATCTATCAAAAACTGTTTCACTTCTGTGAAAGATTTCTGACAGAAAGTCAATGAGTACATCTTTTAGAAGCTGTTTCTTTCTGTGAGAGAAGTCCCTAAGTTAGAAGCAAGCTTGTGGATATGTTTTTTATTGCCCAACTTTAAGAGGCCTAACTCTGGTAAAACCTTTCCTATATATATACAAAAGCAAGGAAAGGGTTATCTTTTTACTCTACTGTATTATTCATCTAATTACATGGTTTTAATTACCTATCGTATTACTTAATTGTAAAATCTATTTGTTTATCTGTGTTCCCTTTGTATTACCTTATGTAATAAATAAATAATCAATAAGTATTAATTGGTTCTAACTGGTTGTTTCTAGTTCAACAGATTTTTTTTCTTTTATGCTTTTGGAAATTAGTCTGGTCTTTCTGCTTGGTTTCGTTGATTTTTTTTTTCGGTACACCTTGGTGCAATTAATCCTAACTGCTACACCATGTTATCCATTTTGCTATTGCTACTTACCCTTTTACCCTTATCTGATATTCTTGTTTTTGCCATTTTTTTAAAGCTGTACTCCCTCTTAGCTGATACACTTGTTTTTGCATTTTTACTTTTGACTTTTGTATACGGCGGTAGCGTTGTTACCTCACAGCAAGAGGTTCTCCCGTTCGATTCTCGGCTGGGCTTGGGAGTGCTTTCTGTGTGGAGTCTGCATGTCCTCCCTGCGGTTGGGTAGCGTTCAAAAGACATGCATGCGTAAATGGGTGTGCCTTCATTGAAGGTTGAGCGTCGAGCTGGCACCTCGACGTTTCGTAAAAAAAAATCTACTGCCAATCATTAGCGGACCGGAGTTCCGCTGTGGCGACCCCTTACCAGGAAAAGCCGAAAAACAAACAGACATTTGACTTTTGTAAAACTTTTTTTCCCTCCTATTATATTTTACTCTACTTACTATATTGTGCTTTAGAACTAATTTTCAAATGTACATGGTTATTGGACAAAACCAGACGTGGGTAAGTCCTGCTTTACAGATGTCCCGACATGGTATTACTATTATAAAATGTCATTATTTAAGAATTTTTAGAATAATGCTATTGTATACCTAGTGTGCATAAGATAAAACTTTAGTTTCCTTCTTTATCTTGTCTCAGCTAGCAAACATCTCACTGAAGTACTGTGCACACATGTGGCATGTACGTGCTGATGCATGTACAGAACTTCAGTAAAATGCAGGAGTCAACATAAACTAGTCACTTCCTCCATGAATCCCTCTGTATTTTACTTCCAGGTCTGCCCCCTTTGTCCTGTTAGAAAGTTTCCATTGAGTCATTCATTGGACATTTTTGTGCATCAGAGAGGGTTGTTGTTATTTATTCAAGCTATGCTGCTTGTGTTTTTATTTTGCAAAGTACTAGGCTTTTAATAAGGACATACTGATTGCTCTGCTGTTTGTGAATTTATCTTCTGAGGTGAAGTTATAAGTGAATTTCAAGTCTTCATCAGAGAATTTGAAGAGATTTGTCCACTTGAAGTCTAATATCTTGCTTTTAGGGGGGCTTTGATAGTAAGAAAATCTTACTAGCTTATGATCTGACTTAATCGGCAAGGGAGTTACTAGTGGAGTTGTGCACGATGAAGCTACATTTGTAAATACCAGAGGAAGAATATTTTGTCCTTATAGTGCTGTAGTAATGATATTGTCCACTGAATTTGTATTTGTTCCAGAAAGTTCTGTGCATATCTTACGTTGGAGGTGTTATCTTACATTGGAGGTGTAGGTCAATGGATGGGTAGTTAAAGTGTCCCAAAATGATGGCTTTCTTATTTATGTAAAGTTCATCCATGATAATTAGGAACCTGACAAGAACTTCAAGGCTCATGGAAGATGCATTACAAAAGGAAATAAACAATTTCATTTTGCTTAGTCTGACTTGGAGTTTAATAAGTTTTATTTTGGGTCCGTGGGAATCTGACTTGAAATAATACGGTCTCTGACAAATATGGACACACCAACACAATGGCCTTTGGGTCTGTAGGTGTGGTAGGTGTTAAACCCATGTGTGGAGGGTTTACTTTCTGGGCCTTTCAGTGATTTCTCAGTGATTATGCATGTGGGAGAGCCTCAAGGCCAGACAGCTAGTTGTTTTTATTTTTGGCAATGAGCACATCCACTTTAATTTGATCCTATTTTGATATTGTTCTATTTGCTGTGCTGGAATACACATTAACTCAACTTTGCCTAAAAAGGCACTATAGGGACAGTAAGACTCCACTGATTTTTTTCTGTTATATGTAAAAGCCTTTGAATGAGACGTACAGACCATCCATTCCAAATAAGTAGGACGAACAAGCATCTCATTCCATGCTGACACATACCGAATACCCATAGAGTGATACCAATTATTTAGTCAGTTGTGAAGTCGATCATCTTTTCTTTGTGATGAGGCATCATTTGTGGAGAAGGGAGGTTCCACTCAGTATCAGGACCTGCATGTATGACATGCACAGAGAACTCAGACATGTCTCTGTGCATCTGCCTCAGGGTTTTCACCCAAGTCATTCACCCCACATGCTCAGCTATCATGTCATAGTTATGTTTGTCTAGTGAAAGTGTCCTAAGGGCCATTGAGGCATCTGATATCTGATCTGATATCCTAGACCATGAAAGACAGCTTATTGTTACCTTGTTTTTGTCAGACCTATTGGATGTGGAATCTGCATGTCTCTTTATGGAGTTACCAATAATTAAAATATTTGTGATGCTAGAGTGGTCTGATATACTGGAATTGAGGCTATTTGTCTCATGTTGACTTTGATAAGGATGAGATATTATATGATGCAATTCTGATTTTGATTTTTGCTGAGGCTTATTCCTTAAGGGTCTATGAGACTTAGATAAGGATTTCTTTACAGCATCAACATATGGTATTTTATTATTTGCAGAACTGGCCGCACAGTATGTAGTATGTTAGTGGAATGCTCACAGTCTCTGTTTGTTTCTAGAATAGCATCCATATCTCTTAAACATTTGTACCACTCATAGTTACGTGTGTTTAGTAATAATTCATTATTTGTGAGCATAAGGCAGGTGCATCTCTAGGATAGCTAGTAACATGAGACTGATAACGGGCGGGGGGGGGGTAGGTTGACCCTCCATTTTGTCCATTGTGAAGTAAAACTTGATTTGATTTAAGGTCTGCTGAGGTAGGTATCAGCTGAGGGGTAGTGTAGCTATATATCAATTTCTATTCAGCTAAATAAGTAACTTGGATTTAAAAGTAACTGTGATGAGCTCAGCTCTGGAAAGCAGTAGAACAGTAATGCTGAGATTATTTGTAGTGGCTGTGTGCTAAGTTGTGCGATACAGTGACACTAGGGATGCTACAAGCTACTTTTAGGGTGCTGGGTGCTCAGTTCTGCACGTTGTGCAGCTATGCTCAGCTTGTTGCACCTGTATGTAGCAAAGTTTATTTACTGACTTGGATGAGCTGGTTAAATTAGGACACATTACATCTGAAAATGCCTGAGTCTATGGAGCTCATGTTTTAAACTTGCTGTGCTAGGCACAGTTCCATATACGAAATAATCATGGAAAATGAAAGAATCAATGAAAAACAGCTAAAGCTCTGAAGAACAGTGTTTATTCCCCCCAGACCTATGGCAATTATTTTCTTCTGACTTAGATAACCACTACAAGCTCTAGATGACTTGCACACTGGCCAAAATTAGCTGTTTGCTCTAACTTTGAAAGTGATTAAAAAGACAACAAATTAATGCAGCAACACTGATTAATTCATTTAACAGCACAGAAACCACTTGAAATGCAGCACAAACTGTAAATGATTTCAATTTATAGCTGTAAGTTCAAATTCAGAGAAGTTCAGACAAATTCAGATAAGGTCTTATTACATACCAGGTTGTTTCCTAGGACTGAACAAAGCCTCATGAATTCCTTTCTTAACCTATTAAGCTTTATCCTATCCACTGGGTAAGTGCTCAAAGCTTGGATAGCAGTCATTGTAGTGTCCCTGCACAAAAGTGTCCCTATTTACTGTTCCTGGGAACTACAGATCAATTACTCTTACATGTATCATTTGTAAAGTCATTGAAGGTATTATAATGGGACTCATAAATTATGAGATTAGTAGCCAACAGTCCCTTGAATTAAATCAGTTTAGCTTTATAAATGGTAGGTCTTGGCTACTGAATCTGGTGGACCTCTTTGAGAGCAATGGATAAAAACCAGTCAGAGAACACTGCCTACCTAGATCCTTCTAAGGCCTGTACCATTATCCTACATCTGGTATTGTTGGAAAGCTCTCTTGCCTGAAGACTGACTCTTATGTAATCCATTGGCCAGCAAACTGGCCCTCTGAGCGAATGTGTGTAGTAAGTGCTAGTGGCGCAATTTCATTTAAAACTGGTGTCACACAGGGCTCCATATAGGTTCAGTTACTTGGTACCATACATTTTCATGACATCCAAGCTGATGTCAAGGGCTGCCATATGGCACAGTTTGCTGATGACTGCAAACTTTGCGCTGTCATTACTTCTCCAGTTTATACCCACATCCTGCAAGAATATCTAAGCTGCACTAACACCTGGTGTCTCAACCAGAGCCATTTCCAGCACTAGGTGAGCAAGGCAGGTACCTAGGGCCCACTGACTGACTGGGGATCCCTGCTGGTTGCGAGAGTCCTGCTTTCCAAGGGACCATCACACTTACTTTAAATAAAAACATACTTTTTGTTTTTAAAAAATAACATGTTTTAGAGTGCATTCTTCTTGAATGCCTTCTGTGTCCAGTTGCACATACCTGTTGTGTCTGTGCATGCATCAATGCACAGACCTCTTCCTGTTCTTTCTTTCCAGGCTCCATTCCAGTACTGCTCCTTTGGACTCTCTCCTGGACAGATTAGTGCTGCTGCTTCCACGAAAGCATCTTTTTCTTCTAATGTTTGTGTGTGTGTGTGTGTCTGTGTGTGTGATAACTGGCAGTTAGTTAATCTGCTCAGGCTCAAAACCTGCACTTTAAGTAGAAGAAGAAAACAAGAGCCTGAATCCTCTACCCTAACCAACATTTGAATTTCAAGGAGTTGAATGCATAGCTCTCAAATGTCCAGATTTTTACCTCATATGTTATGTCTGTTCTTCATAAAACTTGTGTTTTTTTCTGGTAAATCAGTGAGGACTGAATGGACTAAATAATGACAGACATTTAAGTTTCAGCCTTCATGTCCTCCAGAAAATACATGGTAACACAAAACCTTTTATTCTAGCAACTTTCTAAGATTATACAAGCAATATTTAAATTTTGTTCCTAGTTTTGGGCCATTGTCCCCCCATTAATTTTGTCTTTGTCCAGATTTCTTGAGCTACAAGGTTGAGAGGTATGGTTGAATGTCAAATGCATTTTACAAGGAATTGAGAGCTTCGAGGGAAGAGAAGTTTAGTGCTACTCATGCCAGGTCTGTTTACAATGTACAACTGTTGTTTAGCAAATGGTGTAACTATTGTGCTAAAGAATTTAAAAGCATTGTTAGTAACACAACAGGTAGCATATTTGCTTTTGATGTGGATAGAGGTGGGTTCCACTCTCACAGCATGTAGATAGATTGCAGATACTTTGTCGTACTTTAAGGGGGAATGGGGTGCTGCAGTACTGAGTACGTTCTCTTTTGGAGGAGATGCCTAGTAACTATAAAGTTGTTGTCATTTTTACCATTTTTTAATGTAACATAGGCAATTTATTCTTCAAAGGCAGCAGCCATTGAATTTGTAGATAAAACACTGAAATGTAAAGTTGTTTGCTAGCAGCAATCTCTTTATTAGTTACAGATCTATAATATGAAATTATTCAGATGACTTTTACTTCTGTAGAGATTGTGCATATTGACTGATATTGGTGGATTGCAATGACAGACATTTGAGTAGACTTTTATTGGTGAAATGTTCTGAATCAGGTAGTTTTGTCATTATTGGGTCATACATTTTGTGTCATTGCTTACTGGAAAAATATTCAAAATGACAAATTTAAAACATTCTCTAACAAGTGGTGTTGTATTGTACAGGGAATATAATTTAATACAATTGGGAAGGTGAATCACAGAATACACTCAAGCATGCATGGTCCTAAAAATGTGTCCAAGGGGACTATGATTTGAAAACAGCCCAAAGGTAAACTTTATTTGACACTGGTCAGATGCATTTTCTTTGAATATGGGTTTCAATGTTGTCTCAATGAAAGTGAGTTTCAAGGTCAGAGAAGTTTTAATGCTAAGTCTGTTTTCATTGTGAGACTGTGTTGCTTTGTTTAGAAAATGTCTACCAGTGTTTGTGCTATACAATTTGAAATAAGTTTTAAATTAAATTAAATACAAATAACCATTGTAGAAATAAAGCAGAAAACAGCATGCAGATTGGGAGGTTTGAACAGTGTTTATGGTAACTAGAGAGAAATTTCAAAGTAACGGGACTCTGGAATGGATGTGGGGTGGGGTGGGGTGGGCAATCCATTATACTGCCTAGAGCTCTGTTTGACTATGATCCATCTCTGGTCGCAGCCATAGCCTGAAAATGACTTATAAAAATGTAGCATGGCACTCTTTGATAATAAGAACACCTATTAATTTACCATATAAAAACTCCCTTTCAAAGTTGATAATGTCATTAGGGACCTAGGTACATCTATGGACAATGAACTCTCATATGACTATAGTGCATGGGATATTTTTTAGGAAATCATTTTACCTGGTCCAACTGATTACTAAAGGTATATCTTTGAGATCCAGTTAAGTTATTGTCCCTCTCAACATATGAGTAAGCAGGCCATAATAACAGTTATGCTCCCTTTGGCATGTACCTGTCCAAATATGTTACCCTACAAGAAAGACCACAATACTTCATAATGAAGAAAATCTGAGAGTTGAGCTCCTTAAGTTATACAGACAAACTAAGGTTTTTGTCACATTACTCCATCTGCTACAAGCTCTTGCATGGTGACCTGTTTTGGGACTATAATGTTTGAAAATATCCTGCTTAATCTCTTATCTCCAGAAGACTTGAGATACTACCAACACCTGCTTTAAGGACTTTAACCTACATCACAATAGAAATATAACCTGCTTTGCACATTAAATATCTCTCCCAAAGGACACCCTATCCATGGAACAAGCACCTGTTCCCTGTCAAAGTAGCTCCATAGTTTTCTTTAGAACCAGCCTTGAGGAGTGCATGGGATTCTATAAATTCAAGTCTGCACTGTGCTTATAGGACCTTAAGTTTGGAAGAAGCAACCAGTGGGATTTGCATTGGTTAGACTCCTAATATTCTACTGCACTGATTGGCTAGTTATAACCTATGAACTTATGAACCAACTAATTATAGCTCGTGTCATAATCTTGGATATACAGAAAGTTTCCAGCCATGTCGTATATACATTTAGCACAATCACAAATAAACTGTTTATGAGCGGACCTGCAAAATGTATATGTAGCAATTTCTGACTTCATCCTGGATACAATTTTGGTTAACAAGCATATTTTCTTCCATTTGATAAGGTACCAATTTTTTACACATACACTCAATTTCTTCATTTAAATTTGACCACCATATACACTGTTGCTTCGGGGTCTTTATTTTTACAATAACTGGATGACTAACATCCAATTCTTCCACTATTGCTTTTTTCAGTTTTTACAGAATAAAGACTTAAGTTCCCCACATCACATATCATTTCTCAACTGATAATTCAAATCTCCTCTTATTGTATGTTTTTAAATTTTTACTTACTGTATAAAACCAATCTTCCTATATGAAGGATAACATTAATGTCTTGCTATGGATAAATACCGTGCTCATTATGGCTAGCATATCACTGTGTAGGATCATGACATATTGAAATGGGCTTTCACTGGGGTCTGTAAAAAATAGCTAATCCTTAGGAATTGCAGGCAGGAGTGGAAAACTTTCCTGTCCAATGTTAGTTCATCTCTAATTCCGAATGTCTGAATTGGACAGCAAAGTTGCTGCATTTGACAACATAATGTAGCTCTGATGGGAAAAGCTATGTAGTAAAGTAAACTTTACACACCTTACTAAACAGGTTTCCCATACACTATTGTCATGCCTGACAGTGATTCATAAAGATGGCATAGTCATTAAGTGTGATGACAGTGTCATGACTGTAGCACTTTAATGAAGTGGTCAGGCTCTGCACGCTGTCATTGGCAGGACCTTGGTTGGCATCAGAGTGTGTGTGTGTGTGTGTGTGTGTGTGTATATATATATATATATATATATATATATATATATATATATATATATATGTGTGTGTGTGTGTGTGTGTGTGTGTGGGGTAGAGTAAGATTGGCTTTGATAGCAGGGTTGCCTGCATTACAGGGAGCTCCAGTTCTAGTAGAGTTTTTTCCTGCCAAGCAAAGGATTTTTTCTGTTCTTTAATCAGCACTGAAATGTTGCTTTGATTGTATGTGGATTATACATGGCTGGAGTCCCATAGGTTTCTTTAATTTCTTTATTTCTGTTTGTTAACCAGATAATCCAGCTATTGTATATTTGAATCAATATGACTGGGGATTGGGTCATTTGAATCCATATTCTTTTGAGGGAGTACTATGGTTACAGAATAGAATAAGACTACAAATAATGCCTTACATCATTACCTACTACATTTTATCAATTGCAGTGGGCTTTGTTGTGGCAATAGGAGGTACTGCTAGCCATCCTAGGTGAAGTAGGGCAGTAGATGTATGACTTGTGCCAGCACAGCTAGCTGGAATTTTGTAAATAATTGTATGGCATTTGTATATCAAACTGATTTGTACAGATGCTTGTGATGAAAATGTATTTGTGAGGTTTGCTTGCATTAAAATGTATCAACAGTGTACCCTGCTGGAATGAAAAGAAATGTACATGTATTATTGTAACTGAATTAAATGTATATGTTTGGATAGAGGACACTGGGACAACAATGGTTAACCACCTACCTTACTTTAAGGAAAATAAGGGAAATATAAATGAGCAGTTAAACCATTAAAATGGTACCCTGCACTGCTGAATAGAACTGGAGATGTTATGTCTGGACGAAGCCTTTGTTCATTATCTCAGTAAAAGAGGGGATGCTCCAGGGCACTACCATCAACATTTAGATGTGTATTGTGGCCATCTATGCTAACTTCCTGTCTCAGCTTCAAAGGAGATATTGTGGGTACCTAGTGTCAGGTGACCAGATGAGGTCATTCTGCAAGTCATCTTGGATATTATATTTTACAGGGAGCAATCTCTAAGTAAGGAGTATTCTGTTGAGAGCCTGACTAGAAAGACTGCTCACGTATTTCATCTTGCCTTGTCCAAGCAAGTGATTAGGGACCAGTAATTTCTTTATATTCAGTCAGGAAAATATAGTAAAGCTTAGTTTAGATATTGTTTTTGTTTATTGCGGCTGGTCCTTGTATAAAGTATTTAACCTTTGAAAGTGCTTATATTTATTTGGTGACACTGTGTGGGCCACTCCAGAAGGCCTAGCTGTCTTGGTCAACTACTACCACTTGTATTGGTATTAATATCACACAGTATAATTGTACACCCTTTGTTAGGGGCCTAAGAGTAGCTGATTGTGGAGTCTCTGGTGGCAGTGGCAACTACCTTATATTCTAGGCAGAAGGAGGCATACCAGGTAAATCTGTGCCAGCCTTTCTTGGCGGGGTGTGTGTGTTATTAAAGTCAAATCTCTCAGTGTGTGTGTGTTTGTGTCAGTTACTTGGGGCAGTGATACGAAGCACTGGGTTTACAGATAGGGTGCTGGAGGACTTGGCTTGGACACTCGGTTGTGGACCTAAGCCTACAGCCGTATCAGTGAAGAGTCTTATTGGGGACCTGGAGGGAGGGAGATATAGAGAAATCCAGACCCTGGGTTGAGTGTGTTCCCTGTGTGCTCTTAAGGAAAATTGTGCTTGCTGGAGAGAGGTCTGCATCTGGACATTCTGAGTGTATCCATTTGTATTCTAAGTGCACTTCCCTCTTCATTGTCAGTGGTGAGGATTCAGGCTACTTGATTACTGGCCCCAAAGAGGGGTCATCACATTTGGTACCAATCCTGCTCCATGGTGCCCAATTTCTAAAGAATAGCATTCTGTAAAGTTAACTGCTATTTCTAATCATTTTTGCTATCATCTTAGCCTTCAGTAGAATATGATTCTGAAAGCATATTTACTCTTAAGTTTCTTGTAATGCCATTCCTGAGAGAATATCACATTTCCAAGTCTTTTAGACACCTTATGTTGCATACCTCTCGGTCTTCATGCATTAAAAATCACAACAATGGCCTTTCAAAACCCTAGCAAAGTGTCAGAAAGAGGGGCACTTTTTATTTTTCACAATAGAAGGTATTTTTATACTAGTCCCTATTTAGTTAGTAGTATTGAATCTTTGAATAGGCTTAGTTTATGTATTTAATAAAGTATGTACCTACAAACATGGCTGACTTTATGAGTCATAAATATAAGAGGACCAAGGCTAAATCTGCAGGTCAAGATGATAGCACTATGCCTAAATCATAGCAATTGAGAGATATGCTATGTTCAGTGTGGTAGTCATAAGCTAAAAAAACTATAGCTTGCATTAGGATATGTGGCAAGACTTGAATGCCCACCAAACAATATTAACAACAGTTTGTGATCTTCAAACAACTTGAATCTTCTACCCCAAAGGCACAGATAGAATTACTTAACTCCAAAATTAAATTAAAGCTATCACTTCTCCTTTAGTTTGTGAATATCTTTTATTTTGCTGGGAAATAGCTCTAGAAGCACAGACAATATGCCTTTGTTCACCTGAGGGTATAATTTATTGAATCTTTTCTGCAAAACAGTACACACACAAGGTTGTGTAAATGACAGGTCATTGTCATAATATATTACAAATTTTTGACAGTTTCTTTAAATGTCATTCAGACACACACACACAAAAACCACACACAGAGAAAAGTAAAACGTAATTTAGTGATGAAAAAAAAATCAGAATTCTATATCTACCTGGAATGAGAATCCATCCCAGTCTCACTCCTATACCCCTACTTGTTATAACTAACTCTAAAGTCATTGCATGTTGGCTCAATACACCCTGCTCAGATGAGGGGAGCCCATAATGTTGATCATGCTATGACGGCAACAAGTGCTGATCTAGAAGCCAGATCAGCCCCTGAAAATGCTATTGTTGCACCTCCACATCCATCTCATGAGACATCAGTCATAAAGAGGAGAGTAGTTAATACCAAGGGTTTGGTTTTCCCGCAGCTACCCCTGCCCATAAGGTCAACCAATATAAAGACTAGGGAGCGATCTTGCAGCAGAGGGAGGACCAAGCACAACCAACTAGCAGACGAGGGGGGATATCATTCAATAAATATGTGGACATCCATGACCAATCATTAGTTTGGAACATTTCAAAGAAGCGTTTAACTGGTTTTGAACTGTCTGTCCCTGAGAAGGGACTCCCTTTTATTCCAGCAGCTGATTTGGCTGAAACTGTTTTGGACTTGATGTTGTTTGTTAGGAACTGCCACTCGTCTAGTCAGGATGTAATAGACGAGTCTTTTTAAGCAGCTTTATTATGTACAAACACATCATGATTGAAGCTTATTAACTTTAACGTAGATAACTTGTATACAAACTAGCTACATACATTGGCACTGAGAATAGCAAGTGCCTGGTATTTATATATGCACATTCAGTCTTTGATATGCTTCTTAAAGACACAGCACACACACTCTGTTCTACATCCTCCCTCTTTGAGAAATAAATCATTCAATGCTGAGAATATCAGTTGACATGCAAACAATACAAATAGCTCTTTGTCATGCAATTATACAGAACTAGGTACATATATACAGTTATGTCCAGGTTGCTTTGTATTGGTCTGGAAATATGACGAAATTGTGTGACATAAAACTGAGACTTAGTAACTAGAACTGTCTCTCTCTGCTGAATGTTCAACCTTAGAAATGTCGGGAACATCAGGAATGGAAGTAGAAGGTAAGATGCATTCTGAAATAGCAACATTGTTTGGATTGCTCTGAGATCTAGAGTCTGTATCACAGGAGCAATGCTGCAATAACGATTCTAGTACAGGAAGAAGATGTCTGCAATTTCTCCTGTACTCCACAACATCAGATTCTATGAAGTAGGATCTTGGCTTGGTACATATACCTGTTACTTGACCAATCTGAACAAAACCTTTCACCATTTGTATGGTGACTGTCTCTCCTTCTTTCAATGGATAAAGAAATCTGCTCAATTTATCATAATTGGACTTCTGCATAGAACACTTCCTGAAAAATACAGTATTTAAATTGATTTTAACTGTGTTGCAGAAATATTAACTTAACTGGAAATTTGTCAGTGTTTGCTGAGTTTTGTTATTTGCTAGTAATTACAGGTGTGGGAGTAGCCACATTCTTTGATTTCCTGTCCTTGCCAATTTAAGTGGTACAGTGTGAAATATTTTCTGCTTAAAAACCTCAGCTTTGACCGGTCAAAGAACTTGCTGTATTCAACTGGACGTATAAGAGAATTTAAGTACCTTTATCTGCACTTTGTTTTTTTCAAAAAAATACAGTATTTAAATTGATTTTAACTGTGTTGCAGGAATATTAACTAAACTGGAAGTTAGTCAGTGTTTGCTGAATTTTGTTATTTGCTAGTAATTACAGGTGTGGGGGTAGCCACATTCTTTGATTTTCTGTCCTTGCCTATTTAAGTGGTACAATGTGAAATATTTTTTGCTTAAAATCCACAGCTTTGGCCGGCTAAGAACTACCTGTATTCAACTGGACGTATAAGAGAATTTAAGTACCTTTATCTGCACTTTTTTTCAAAAAATACAGTATTTAAATTGATTTTAACTGTGTTGCAGGAATATTAACTGTACTGGAAGTTAGTCAGTGTTTGCTGAATTTTGTTATTTGCTAGTAATTACAGGTGTGGGGGTAGCCACATTGTTTGATTTCCTGTCCTTGCCTATTTAAGTTGTACAGTGTGAAATATTTTCTTCTTAAAAACCTCAGCTTTCGCCAGCTAAGAACTTGCTGTATTCAACTGGACGTATAAGAGAATTTAAGTACCTTTATCTGCACTTTTTTTTCCCAAAAATTACAGTATTTAAATTGATTTTAATTGTGTTGCAGGAATATTAACTGAACTGGAAGTTAGTCAGTGTTTGCTGAATTTTGTTATTTGCTAGTAATTACAGGTGTGGGGGTAGCCACATTCTTTGATTTCCTGTCCTTGCCTATTTAAGTGGTACAGTGTGAAATATTTTCTGCTTAAAAACCTCAGCTTTGGCCGGCTAAGAACTTGCTGTATTCAACTGGACGTATAAGAGAATTTAAGTACCTTTATCTGCACTTTTTTTCAAAAAATACAGTATTTAAATTGATTTTAACTGTGTTGCAGGAATATTAACTGAACTGGAAGTTTTGACTCTGCTCTTCAGTTAGTCCCACTCACCCTCCCTGTTTTTGTTTTGGTGTTAATCTTAGTGGCCTTGAAACTGCCCGCCCCTCTTGTAAATTTGTGTTTGGATACTCCTTCTGGGCCCATCTCATTTGCTCACTCAACTGAGTGCAGTGAGATCATATTCTGATTTCAGGCACTCCTAATGTGTACAAAGAGAGCATCTGGGAAACAGAAAAAAAAAAATAAGCTTGTTTCCTGCCTTTCCTGTTAAGTGGTATAGACTATTTGTAGGCTTCTGAGCCCCCAAGCCCTTCTGTGTTGGAGGGAAGCCTTCTAGCTTAGTTTTTTTCTTATAACTAGCCAGTTTTCTAGTTTCAGCACTCAAATCTGTTTCTTTGATCTCAGCACTTGTTCAGAAAAAAAAAAAAAAAAAAAATTCATCTGCTTTTACTGTACTTGTGTTTCTACCTACTTTATTTTACTTTTGCATCATCTTAAAAGTACTCAATTGTATTTATTACTGCTTGGTGTAACTCATTCTAAGCCTTTTGGTTTAAACACTTGGGCTTCGGACCAGTTGTTTTGCACTGAGAGGGTTTGTGGTCTGAACTGTAGTGGCAGAACAGGTAGCTTACATCCTTCTAGGTTGGGAATTGCTGATTGAGGGCTCAGTGTCTGTTATTCTAAAAGTGTATTAATTCTGGTTTAAGCACTTGGGCTTTCAGGCCAGTTATTTTACATTAAGAGGGTTCGTGGTCTGCACTCTTGTGGGAGGAGAGGCTGGACTCTGCCCTTCTGAGCTGGGAATTTCTGGTTAAAGGCTTATAGTGCATGCATATCTGAACTGCTTCTTACTGAAGTTGGTGCGCCTTGTTTGCTGTGGCATAGACTGGATTCGGGCCTGCTGGATCTAGCTTTGTTAGTGTAACTTGAGCACTAATCCAGGCATTCTCTAAAGTATTCAATTGTATTTATTACTGCTTGGTAGTAACTTGATTAAAGTGTAGCTATCATTCTAAGTCTTTTGGATTAAGCACTTGGGCTTCAGACCAGTTGTTTTACATTAGGAAGGTTTGTGGCATGCACTGTGGTGGCAGGACAGGGAGCTTTATCCTTCTAAGTTGGGAACTGCTGATTGAGAGCCCAGTGTCTGTTATTCTTAAAGTGTATTAGTTCTGGTTTAAGCACTTGGGCTTCAGGCCAGTTATTTTACATTAAGAAGGTTCGTGGTCTGCACTCTTGTGGGAGAAGAGGCTGGACTCTGCCCTTCTGAGCTGGGAATTTCTGGTTAAATGTTTATAGTGCCTGAATATTTGAACTGTATCTTACTGAAATTGGTACACCTTGTTTTCTGTAGCATAGACTAGATCCAGGCCTGCTGAATCTAGCTTTATTTATATGCTTGTTATTTCCCTGGAACGCTAATTCCACCTAATACGCGGCTTCTCAGCGCTTCTGTGGATCACTAGTGATATCTGCATTGCTTACTGTACTTATTTCCTTGTTTCACTTGAAAGAAAGTTACTGTTTGTTGTTTTTGCATTTAAGTTACCTGTAACACATTGCACTTAAGTTACCTGGCACTTGCTCACTAAAGCAATTATATAAGTCAGCACTAAAAATTAAAAGCACTACACCCTCACTCCCCACTGGCCCTTGTTTTCAATTATTAAGGAATTCCCAATATTATTCTAGCATGTCCAAAGGTCAGTTGTCAATCTCCTCTCCGGTCCAGCTGGTGAATCTGGGAATCTTGAGGCAATGTTACAACTGCCTCATGTACACAGACAACCCTCTCCTCCTCCCAGCAAATTCCAACACATGTGAGAGATGCAACCATATAGCCAAACTGGAGGCTAAGCTCTCTCAACTCAGTACTGGCATAACCAGTCAGGAGGAGAAGGAAACCACACTCACTACATTTCCAGTCTCACATAGACCTACCACGACAGCAAACCAAACACATAATCACACAAAAACATACTCGGAGACTCTAAATAAAGATCTGCCTAAGCAGCAGAGACCTCCAAAGCAGACACCCAAGCAACCGCTACCCCAAAACAAAACACGTGCAACACATATCTCACAAAGCCAGTGTGCCGAACAGTCACAGCCCTTAAGACTAAACAACACACCTGATACACTTGTAATAGGTGACTCTATCATCAGGCACACTGACGTCCCGCTCACCAGGCTGAACAAGGAGAGGGTCACGGTGAGCAGCCTGTCGGGCCGCCACATAACACAAGCACTCAGGTCACTCCAAGGCAAGTACAAATATGACTCAGTCATTGTCCATGCTGGTGTGAATGACCTGAGACGTACCTCCCTGGACTACATGAAAAGAGACATAAAGGAGCTCTCTGAGCATGTAGCCCAGGCCGGTATGACCCTGACCTTGAGTAGCATCTTACCCTCACCAAGAATGATGCCACAATATGAAGACAAGATGATCAATTTCAACAATTGGCTTAAGTACTGGTGTCATTCAAAGGGGATCCAATGCCTGTCAGCTTGGGATGATATGCTCGACAAGCCACGATGCTTCGCTAGGGACGGCTTGCACCTGTCACCCCTGGGCTTTCGGATATTGGCAAAGGCTCTTGCTACCCCCATAGTGCCTTTTTTAGGCAAGGTTCAAAAGACAAACCCACCTCCGTAGGTATCACAAGGGATAAGAAACTAAGAGTAATGCTACTCAACACCAGAAGTCTAAACCTTAAGATGCACGCACTCGAAACTCTCCTTAGCATGGAGAACATCGATATCTGTGCAGTAACAGAAACCTGGTTCAGGGCTCCCGAGAGCACCCCAGCACTACCAGGTTATACCTCATACTATGCTTTTCGGCCCTAAAACTTGGACTGAACCACAAAAGGAGGGGGAGTATCGATATTCATCAAAGATACCCACACCTCCAGGTTGGTGGCAAAGCACGAAGCATCAGAGACTATCCATGTGCAACTAACAGTGGGTAAAACTGCCTTCCAGTTTATAGCCTGCTACAGACCACCCTCCCAAACCCAGGAACCCCACTCGGCCTTCCTGAGAACACTGGAAAATATGAAGGTCTCTCCAAACACCATTATATTGGGCGACTTCAACTACCCAAACATAGACTGGGAGCATTACTCTAGCTCCAAAACCCTAGCCCAAAGGTTCCTAGAATTTATAAACTCAAATGCTATGGAACAACTTGTTACCACTCCCACAAGAGGGGAAAACATACTGGACCTGATCATCACCAACATGGGGACTCTATGCTCCAGACCAGAAGTGTATCCCTCACTGGTAAGATCAGACCATAAACTAATCTCAATGGATATTCACATCCCGACCCCACCCCCTGCCCAGAAAACCACAGTGAAAAACTTCTCTAAAGCAAATTTCACACTCCTCAAAACTGAGGTGGAATCCTTCAAAGCCCCCGGGCCTGTGGAAAATATGGCCCAGACCGCAGAATTCTTTATAAACGCATTCTATGAACACCTTCAGGAATGCATGGATCATGCGATCCCAAATAAAACCAAGACCCAATCCTCCAAAGGCAGACGTCCTATCTGGTGGACCCCAGCCATAAACAAACTATACAATAGAAGGAGGAAGCTACTAAATGATAGAGCAAAATCCCAAAAAGGGAAGGCATCACTGATCAGTATTAGCAAAAAACTACGGGCACTCATAAAATTGTTTAAGGCCAGCTTCGAGAGAAAAATTGCACAGGACACTAAGGATAATCACAAGGCTTTCTTTAGTTATGTTAGGAACCTGCGTGATAATTCCCAGATATGCTCAGAATTAGTCCAAAATGACAAAAAATACACTGAACCCACAGACATTGCCAACATCCTAGCTGAAAGGTTCAGCGCAAACTCCCCCCCCTCCCCACCAAAAGGGCAAATATCTATCCCAGCAGAGTGCTGCCCCCCTGACATCTCAGATGCTCAGGTAAGAGCCGCCCTCTCCAAAGCAAAAAACACAGCATCAATGGGACCAGACGGTGTCCCGGGCTGCGTCCTACATGAACTCCAAGAAGAGCTAAACCCAAACATAAAACTACTGTTCAATCTCAGCCTTACTACAGGATATGTGCCCAAAGAGTGGCGTACAGCAACAGTGGTCCCTCTCCATAAAGGTGGTGCCTCAACGGATCCTGGAAACTATCGCCCCATAAGCCTGACTAGCTTGGTCTGCAAAGCTATGGAAAGGATCATCATGGACCTCATAAATAAAGATATTGGAGACCTACAGACACTGGATCCTACCCAGTTCGGCTTTGTTAAGGGCAGATCCTGCCTCTTAAACCTGGTTGATTTCTTTGAAACAGTCACCAAGGCGATTGACGAGGGGAAGGTGGTCCACACAGCGTACCTGGACCTCGCAAAAGCCTTCGATACAATACCCCACTCGGGCATTATAGATAAGCTCACCAGCTTAAATATAAACCCCTATGTCACTAGATGGATTGCAAACTGGCTCAAGGACAGAACCCACATGATTAGAATTGCTGGAGCCATGTCAGACTCCAAACCAGTTACAAGTGGTGTCCCACAAGGCTCAGTCCTGGGACCTCTCTTGTTCGGTATATATTTCTCGGAGGTACAGGCCAACACGGAAGGACTGTGGCTGACCAAGTTCGCAGATGACTGCAAACTGGGCGCCATAATCGACTCTCCAGCCGACATAAGCATCGTCCAAAAGGGCCTCATAGAAACAGACAACTGGTGCCAGAGCCATGGCCTCAAGCTAAATGCCAAAAAGTGTATAGTCATCCCCTTTGGCAAAAACAAAGTGCCCACAAATTACCACATAGGTGGTAATCCATTAAGTACAGAAGAAGTAATTAGGGACCTGGGGACCCAAGTTGATAACAATCTCTCATTTGACAACCACGTGGCCAAAGTGGTTAGAAAAACATTTTATATAGCCCACCTAATCATGAAGGGATTCACATCTAGATCAGGGGAGGTCATCGTGCCTCTTTACTCATCCCTCATCAGGCCCATAAATGAGTACAATGCCCCTTTTGGGATGTACCTTACCAGACACCTGCAGCAACTGGAAAGACCCCAAAAGTACCTCACTAATTGGATCAAAGGGCTCAAACAGATGCCATATGCTGCCCGGTTAAAGAAACTCCAGCTCTACTCAGTGGCATACCGCCTGTTCAGAGGTGATCTGTGCCTGACGTATAAAGCCATGTCCAACCCGGAATTAATGGACATGCTGCACCTCAGAAAATCCAAATCCCATCAAGCTACGCGCTCGAGAGACTTGAACCTCAGCACTGAAATAAATAGGACATGCTGGAGGGACAGATTCATAACCCAGAGGCTCCCTTCACTCTGGAATAAAATCCCAGTCCAGGTTAGGCAGAGTCCCTCATTGACTCTCTTCCAGAGGAATCTTGATGAGTGGATGGGAGATCGTAGGTTTACCCTGGGTATCACTTCTGTGTCACTGTTAGACAGAGGCACAGTATACTAACCTCGAAAAAGGGCATAGCAAATTAAATTTAAAATGGGTGGCGAAAGCCAAACACATTCTGGCTAGGCTTATAAATGCCCTAGGGCAGATAGCCTAGTATGAACCTATGAACCTATGAACCTATGAATAATTGGGCTCTGATGTTTCTGTTGTTTTTAGCTTTAGGCCTCAATAAACTGGAACTAATAGGCAGTGTTGTTCTGGTTTGCCTGGATTAAGAGATTAAGTAAATTCAAAAAGACATTGGTATTATCACACTTTGACCTTTCAAGTAATTGCTTTGCACTCTGCACTGCACGTTCAGCTAGTCCATTTGATTGTGAATATTCTGAACTGCTAGTAACACGTACAAAGTCCCATTCTCTGGCAAATTTCTGAAACAACTGACTGGTACATTGAGTACCATTGTCAGAAACAACTTTGTGTGGACTACCATGAACTGAGAAATGATGTTTCAACTTGGTAATAACAGTAGTGGATGTTAGATTAGATAGTAAGTCAATCTCAAACCATTTTGAATAAGAATCTGCCAATACTAAGTAATGCTGATTGTTCTACTCGAATATGTCAATGGCTACTATTGACCAAGGTAGTTCAGAAACTTGACTTAGCTGAAGTGGTTCTCTTTGCAAATGTGGTTTAGTACTATTGCATACTGAATAAGAAGAAAGTACTTTATCAATGTCTTTCACTAGTGAAGGCCAAAATACTAGTTCTCTTGCCCTTCTTTTGGTAGATTCAGAACCTGGGTGACCACGATGCAAAATCTGGGTATATTCATGTTATAAGGAAGCAGGAACAACAATTTTAGGACCTTTGAAAATAATGCCATCTTCCATCAACATCTCACCTCTGTAAAGGAAAATAGGTTTGCACTTCAGGTGGTACACCAGATTGCTTTGACGGCCATCCAGCATTAATGTAGTGGCTGAGCTTTCGCAAAACTGAATCAGTCTTTGTGTGATCTCTCACCTCATCAAGTCTCATGGTAGAAAGATTATGCACTGCCATTACATCAAAGTCAAAATTCTCTGCAGCAAGCTGTTCCATTGTATTTCTGGGCCATCTGGATAAGGTATCAGCCAGATAAAGAAGTTTGCCTTTTGTACAGACCATTTTGAAGTTGTACTTTTGCAATTTGAGCATCATTCTTTGTAATTTCACTGGAGCTGAATGTATAGGCTTCTTTAAAATAGAAACTAGAGGTTGGTGATCATTTTCAAAATAAATAGCTCAACCATAGATATAATCATGAAACTTTGAACATGCAAATACTATTGCCAAAAGTTCTTTCTCAACTTGAGCATAATGCATCTCAGTTTGGGTAAGTGTTCTAGATGCATAGGCTACTGGTCTGCCCTCCTGAAGAATAACTGCACCAAGACCAAATTTTGAAGGATCACAGGAAAGAGTGGCTGGTTTATTGACATCATAGTATTTTAATGTAGATGGGGTGGCAATTTTCTGCTTAAGGTTTTTCAAAGATGCTGTCAACTCACTGACGTCTGGTATAAACTTGCCCAAATAGTTGACCATGCTGGTGCTGACATCTCAAGAATAGCTGCTTGCTTAGATGGGTCTGGTCTTAATAAATGACCCACATATGTAACTTCTTGTAGTCTGAATTTACATTTTAGAGGATTGAGCTTTAAGTTCACTTCACATGCTCTATCTAGAACTCTTTTAAGGTTTCTGTCATGCTCTGCTTCACCATTGCCTCCAACCAATAAATCATCTACTATTATGTCTCAAGGATAACCTGAAAGAATTTGCTCCACTGCATGCTGGAAGACTTCAGTTGCAGAATTTATTCCAAATGGCATCCTCAGGAATCTATATCTGCCAAATGGGGTACCAAAAGTGGTCAGTAATGAGGATTTGCGATCAAGCATCACTTGCCAAAATCATATTAGGGCTGTGACCTCTTTGATTGTACACATGGGATGATGCAGTCTCTTTAATGCTTTGTTCAAATCTCTTTGGTCAGTATGTATTCTGTTTTCATTTGAACCTTTCTTGTGGCCTGCTACCATAGATGACAAATTACACCTTGCTGCACCATTTTATCCAAAATGAGCTTTGACTTTTTCCTGTATAGCTATTGAAACTTTTCTTTCTCTTAGTTTATTTTCACTGTTATTTTTGCACCTCGTGGCTCTAAATATCAGGCTCTGACACCATGTTGCTCATCTAGTCGGGATGTAATAGACAAGTCTTTGTGGGTTCTGTTCAAGCAGCTTTATTATGCACAAACACATCATGATTGAAGCTTATTAACTTTAACTTAGGTAACTTATATATAAACTAGCTACATTCATTCTTACATGCTCACTCTCTGGCTGCAGGTTCAAAATGGCACTGAGAATAGCACGTGCCTGGTATTTACATGTGCACATTCAGTCCTTAATATGCTTCTTAAAGACATAGCACACACATTCTGCTCTACAGGAACATAATGCTTAAAGTAATGTATAATGATAGTGCCCAAGTTGAAAGTAATAGAGCAATTAAGAAACTCAGCCTGTTTGTTCCACAGAATTCACCAGTATTAGAAGTACTTGATAAAATGTGTGAACGTGATAGTTTTGAATTATTGCATGATAATAATAGGCAGAAGGGCTTTGTTAATTTGTCCTATAATGAATGATTAGAGATGGAACAACTTAGGTTGGATTCAACCATTGTAATTAGACCTGCTGATAAGGGTGGTACTTTGGTGGTTATGGACAGAGACTTTTATTTTCTAACTATGAAAGAGATGTTGAGTGAAGTTGACACCTACAAAGTTACAGACATTAATGATATTTATGTAGAGTGTGATGTAGTAACCCACATGCTCCAGGAATGTCATGCCAGTGATACAATCACCTCAGAATTATACAATTTTTATATAGTTGAGAATCTAGTAGTCCCTATATTGTAAGTTGTGCTGAAAATACATAAACATTCCAACAAACCACCCTTTATGCCCATTGCTGCAGGGAGGGGGTGGCTGACAGAGCTACTATCTATATATATATATATATATATGCAGAGAGGATGCTTAGACCAGTTCTTAATGAATGTAAGTTCATATTATGAGTTACTTAGCATTTTTTCAGTGATTTATATGAATCAATGGGTGAGGAAGGAGCTCCAGCTCAGTACTCAATGGTTACGTTGGTCATGCAATCACTATTTACTGTGATACCCAACCAAGAAGGAATTCAGATGGTGAAATGTTTCCTTACCCACCACAGTTCTTACACTGAGATGGAGATAGGCTTGATTTGTCTGTTCCTTGAGATGATTCTAGAACATAACGCATTCATTTTGATGGTATTTATTATTTGCAAACCAAGGGCGTAGCTATGGTCCCACCTTGCGCCAATAGCTACACCAGTATTGTCCTGGCACAATATGAACAGGAGGCCTTATTTACTTCGGAAATGTTAAAGAGAAATATATAACTCTGTCATTGTTTTGTTGATGATGTGTTTTTTCTATGGACTGGTACAGTTGTAGAATTGGATTATTTTCTACAATATTTACATGGGACTACAATTCTTCTTAAGTTTATGATAATGTTCTCTGCAAGTGATATTGAGTACTTAGATGTACGTTTCAAGATTATATAATGGGGGATCGCTACAAAACTCCATCGTATGGAGTGTCATCACCCATCATATGTCCATAGGACAAGTATGCACCCTCCTCATGTTTTTTAGAATGTTGCTAGAGGACAGTGCTTGAGAGTATCTATTCTTCATGCATTAGATGATGAATAAAATTATGATTTCAATGATTTGAGGCTGCGTATTAGTAGAAGGGGATATAAGGAGAAAGAAAGCGATGAAGTAGTACAGTTGCCTTTCTCCCTTAGACATAAGAGAGCCAGAGCATATTTTTCATCACCATATAAGGGTGAACGGCTGCAGAAATATCAGAGGGACACATTAGGGATGTCCATCTCATACAGTAGTTATTTCCAAGCCATTAGGAATATTATTAAGATGAACTGGTCAGTCTTACACACAGATGAGCAGATAGGGCGAATAGTTGTATCCCACCCCCATTTCTGCTATAGAATAGGAAGTCACTTAACCGAATGTTGTGTTGTCCAACCAAGTCTGCAGTGAATCCCAGGGAAGATGAGGTATATGGAACTTTAAGTGTGGGAGGTGCAATGTTTGCTCATTTGTACATGAATTACATGTGTTTACACATCCAGCCACTCACAAGCAGTTTTGGTTTCACACTCAAGGTGACTGCAATAGTAAAGACTTGATATACCTTGCACATTGCATCCAGTGCAAAGATTTTTATGTTGGAAAGACAAACCGTAGGTTACATGAACATATTAGAGATCTCTTGTATTGTGCACAAAAGGATAATCCCTCGAGTATGGTAGCGAAACACATGCTGCAGTTTGAGCTGAAGTCCAATGGATTTTTAAACTAGGAGCCAATAGAGGCTTTGGTTTAAAAGATGATGCCCCCTTAATCCAGTCTTGAAAGCCAGGAGACTGAAGTGCTGATATCCATGTGTGTGTGCTTCTTAGAAGTGTTTTAACTAAATATTGTTGCTATTTTACAATGTGTGCATGGGAAGTAATTGGAGAGTTTGAATTTTTAGAGTGATGTCATTGCTATATCAATCATTATTTGAAACTTGATTTTAATGTGGCCTGTTGAAGCTAGTATAACTATTGAAAGTGCTTACCTATTTGTTACTTGGATTATTTATTAGTGAATAAACTCCTGGATTGTATTTCTATTTTTGTTCCTGCTGTTTCATTCTCAAGTCCAACAAAGTGCCATGTTTTGGTGCAGGTACATATACATTCTTTGCTGGATTTTTTGCTGGCCACACCCATGGAGTCTCAGCATATGAGGCATGCCAGTGAACATACAATTTATACAAAGAACCCCTGCCTAACTGAATGATTCCTCCCTTAATGCTATCACAGCATGCTGGTCAAAACTAACTGCTTGCTGTGTACTGCTGCAGACTACATAAGAGATTGGAAGTAATTAATAGGAATTTTTGGTATTGTTTTAAAAGGTATTTTCTTTATACAGAAATTGCATACTGGTGCCACTTATTTTGGTCCTAAAACACCCTGCATCCTTCTATTGCACTAAGAAAAGTCATTAACCCAAATTTTCCATGGATTCAGGAGAAAGTCTCACCATGTGAGGTAATTGCCTACC